>NW_027513232.1:0-241026 GCF_048772815.1 Callospermophilus lateralis
CTTAAAACTGCTTTCATTGTGTCCCATAGATTCCAGTATGTTGTGTCTGTATTGTCATTTGTCTATAAGAATTTTTTATATCCTCCTCTATGTCTTCTGTAACCCATTGATCATTCAGTAGAATATTGTTCATTTTTCCATATGATGTAGGATTTTTCCTTCCTTCTTTTATCATTTATTTCCAGTTTCATTCCAATATGATCAGATATGGTGCATGGTATTATCTCCAAGCCTTTATATTTACTAAGGGTTGCCCTATGGCATAATATATGAACTATCTTTGAGTAGGATCCTTGTGTTGCTGAGAAGAACGTGTATCCACTTGAGGATGGTTGATATATTCTATATATGATGGTTAAGCCTAGGTTATTTATTGTGCTGTTGAATTCCATAGTTTCTTTATTCAGTTTTTGTCTAGAGGATCTTTCTAATGGCGAGATCAGTGTGTTGAAGTCACCCGTAGTTATTGTGTTGTATTCTATTTGACTCTTGAACTTGAGGAGAGTTTGTTTCATGAGCGTTGCAGCTCAATTGTTTGGTGCATACAAATTGATAATTGTTATGTCTTGTTGGTGGATGGTTCCTTTTAACAGTACATAGTGTCCTTCGTTATCCCTTTTTATTAACGTAGGTTTGAAATTGATTTTATTTGATATGAGTATGGCTACTCCTGCTTGCTTCCGAGGGCCATGTGAGTGGTATGATTTATCCCAACCTTTTACTTTCAGCCTGTGTATGTCTTTACCTATCATATGAGTCTCCTGAAGGCAGCAGACTGTAGGATTTGTTTTTTTGATTCAGGTTACTAACCTATGTCTCTTGATTGGTGAGTTTATGCCATTAACATTTAAGGTTACAATTGAAATATGATTTTTACTTTCATTCATGTTTATTTATTTATTTATTTTTAGTTTGGCTAGTTTTTACTTTTTGGTTATTTTTCTCCCCCTTTACTGAGATACCTCCTGCTGTTAGTTTGGGGCACTATTTTTCAATTCCTCTTCTTCTAGTATTTTGCTCAAATGCTTTGCAGTGCTGGTGTTCTTTCTGCAAATTCTTTTAGCTTTTGTTTATCGTGAAAGACACTAATTTCATTGTCAAATCCCAAACTTAATTTTGATGGATACAGTACTCTTGGTTGGAATCCATTATTTTTCAGCGTTTGAAATACATTGTTCCAGGATCTACTCGCTTTCAAAGTTTGTGATGAAAATTCAGTCGTTAACCTAATTGGTTTACCCCAGAATGTAATCTGCCTCATTTCTCTTTTAGCTTTTAATATTCTCTCCTTGTTCTGTATGTTAGCTATCTTGATAATTCTATGTCTTGGAGTTGGTGTATTATGGTTTTGAATGTTTGAGGTCATGTAGGCTTCAAGGATTTGGCAATCCATTCCATCTTTTATCTCTGGGAAGTTTTCTAGAATTATTTCATTTAATATGTTGTCCATTCCTTTGGTTTGAATCTCTATGCCTTCTTCTATCCTGATGACTCTCAAATTTGTTTTTTTATGACATCCCATATCTCTTAAATAGATTGCTCATGGGATATAAGCATCTTTTCTGTGTTCACTATATTCTTTTCAAGTTGATAAACTTTGTCTTCATTATCTGATCTTCTGACTTCTACTTAATCTAGTCTATTTACAATATTCTCGTTTGAGTTTTTAATGTGGTTTATATTTTTCTGCATTCCTAGGATTACTGTTTGATTTTTTTAAGAACTCTGTCTTTTGGTAAAGCTCCTTCTTTGCCATTTGAATTTGTTTGTTTAATTCATTTTCAAAATATTCTTTTATTGCTTGGACTTGCTGCCTCATGTCTTCTCTAATATTTCTTTCCATCTGAGTTAGGGATGCATTGAGTTTTTTCCCTATCCCTGTTTCTGATGATTCTAGGTCCTCCTGTAGAATTAAGTTGTCCGGCATTATTTGTACACCTTTTTCCCTTGTTTTTTCATGAAGTTCACATTACTTTCCAGCTCCGTTTGATTGCTGTGTTTCTGCTCTCTTCTATATATTTGTTTTGGTTTTATATATCTCTATTGTAGCTCCTTTGTGTTGGTAGACTGTGCATGCTAAAGTGGATTCCACTGGGAAGGAATTCCGACGGCCGAGCTCCAGTGATGTCACCTCTCTGCTATGGTGGGCCCCAGGCTCTTTGCCCGGGTGTTCGCATGGGGGTGTGGGACTGTACTGTCTCTGTTTGTTTTCAGCTCCTGGTCGCGGGTGTGCAGGCGGTCACAAGCTGTCCAGTGACGCAGTCAGCGGGTGGGCTGTCACCGGCGGTTGTGCGATCTCTAGCCACCCATTAGGGCAGGCATATGGCAGGTGATTGGTCGCTGGTGGGCAGGCGGTCTCCAGCCGTCCAGTCGCACCTGCAGCGGGCCGGCTGTTGCCGGCGGGCGAGCGTTCTCAAGGCGCCCAGTCACGCGGGCCTGGCCTCTAGTCCCCTGGTTTCTCCTGCTAGTCCTGGTTTCTCTTGCTACACCAGTTTTCCCCTGAGTAATGCCCTCGGCAGCTCAAACTGTACTCTGGCCTGCCGTTTCTTGGGTGTGGATTGTGTCTATTGGGAACCCCAGCACTCTATTGTTTTTTTTTTTTTTTTCCGTTTGCCCCTTCCCCATCGCTGGCTAGACAGATTTTGTTTTCACCACTGATGGGAGGGGGAGTAGAAGGTCAGGTGCCTCTAGTTTCCCCCCCCATCTTTATTCAGGCTCTCTCTGATAATCCCTCCCCTGGAAAGCTTAGGAAAGATTTTATGCAAATATCCTACTGTATGGGAGATGAGCGGAAAACACACAACTGTTTTATTGTTGCAATCTGTCGGAGAGTGGCGGTGGTTACTTCAGCTCTCCAAGATGGTTGCCGTTGGTTTCCTTGGTGGAGTTTCCGTTGTGGGGGATAGAACTGTAGCGCTTCCTTCCCTGACTGAGATCCCGAACTCCGCCTGGGGCTCAGTGGGGGGTCAGCCGGCAGGATTCCACAGAATCTGCAGCAACGTTTCTCCCTGGATGCTAGTCGCTTCTCGGTGGTGCCCCGACGTCTGTAGCCACGGGGCGGGCCGCACGGATCAGTAAGCCCGGATCTCCGGTTGCATATTCAGCTCACGTTTGAGACTCAATTACCGGACCTCGTTGGTGGAAATCATTCTTTTAGGTTTCGGTGCACACCCATTTTTCTATAAGATCCTAACAAGATAGTCTTTTGTCATTTTAACTCGTTATTCACCTGCAATGTGGCGTGGTACACTGGGTGTGATGCACTCTATTCACGGCCAACTTGCAATGTCGAAATATTATGTTTTGTATGCACCATTTACTGAAGATAGTTTTCAGTACTAGGCAACCAATATGTAATTCAGGTTGATGAATATTTCTGAGAATTATCTTTTGAAAAGTTGATTATAAATCCACATTCATGATATGAATGAATTTGGGGAGTGCACAATAAGGCACATATATTTCATATTTTGAAAAATCTTGAGAGTATATATATATATATATATATATATATATATATATATATACAGAGAGACATTACAATGTAGCATTATGTATGCCAATGGAAATTTATCGTGAAATACATATCATCCAGAGATCCAAAAATATTAATTTTACTGAACATGGATTTATGTATAATGTTGTTCAAATAGGAGGCTTAGCCATAGGTTGAATTTTCAGTTTCAACAGCATTTAGGAGGAGTGATATCTTCTCACAATTTGTATCTGCCATGTCAGCCACCTCACAAAAATGTACGTGTAATACTAGGTAGGATTCTATATATGCATATAAAAATACATTTGCTGACTAGGCTACAGAGAAAGGGAGACATAAATTCACATGTTTGTTAACTTTAAAAACACATGGAGAACTATTTCAACAAAAAAATTGACTAGATTTATAACTCCTACCCTATATAATGCAAAAGGCAAGTCCAAGAATACCAAACATGCCTCCTCTTAACTGCTTGTATTTCTATTCTGATTGGGTTATTATTTTCCATGATATTACGATTAGTAGTCAGAGTCTAGTAGGGTAGGGGTTAGTGTCAGGGATTCAGTATTTCAAATGGAAAATTGGAAAATGAATCCAATGTGTATGCAAATATGTGCTACACAAAAATGTTCCCACTCTCATCAAGAACTATGGCTTGACATTACTTTTGCCCCAAGTAAGACACAATTAGAGGAGAAGTGTTAGAAAATCTGTGAATACATATCTGGAATGGAATATGCTCAGTAGTTCACAACACTGGAGGTGGTAGAGGAGTTCCCAAAAGTAAGGGATAGGGTGAACACTCCACAAACATGAGGCTCTGCTGGCCTAAAGACTTCTTGAAGAACTGCCTCTGAGGTTGGGCACCTGAAAAATATGTTGTTTTCTGGAGCTTTAGCTTCATTTGTAGTGAGACCATCAAAGCTGGGTCTACATCTATGTGACCTGGAGGACATGGTTTCTTATTTTCCAGTGAAGATGAGGCAGCAGTGCTGAATTTGCTCTTTGTAGGTAAACTGTGACCACTGGGGACTAAGTGTCTCCCCATGTGGACTGTGAAGCCATTTGGTCATCCTCCAAATTTCATGGTGTTTCTTGCTGCTACACTGGGAGTTTGCTATTTGATTCAAAAATACAAGGAGTTCTAGTGGGTCACAGTGCTGGAGGGAGTTCTGTCACATGTGGTGGGTCAGTTTCTGCAGGAGAATGCACCAAACATACTTCTAGCCCACATATATTGCCCCATTGACCATAGCAACTTGATTCTGAACATTGCCCTGAAATCTCTCAGTATTACAAGATGCCTTTATATAGAAGGGACTGCTTGCTGCACCATGTCAGTCACAAGCCATTTGGAAGCCAATGGAAGATCCACAGGCCCCACCACAGATGTTTTATCATACACCTGACCACCACGGCTCTAGGCCCACTACTCAGCAGGCTCCAACTTATTGGCATCTCTGTTCTACACGATTTTCATGAAACCGAGTCAATCAAAGCACTGTCTGGTATACTCATGATCAGCAACAGGACATCCAAAGGTCCTCCATTGCCACCTGGTCATGGGAAATTCAAAAATTTTATGGTATTTTTGTAGCCATTTTTCAATGATGATGTTGGAGGCACTGTGGGTTAAAATTCACTCCAGAACCATTAAATGTAGAGGAAGCACATTTCAATGAAAGCTTTGGAGAATTCTCACAGGCAAGGCTTCTCAAAAAGTGGCCAAATGGTCACATGAAGCCAGTCCCATTGAGGTCTACAATGAGGTCCATGTGTGTTTCGACTCTCAAATATGGCTGACAAGTCTTTCAGAATAAAATCACGTGATATCTTGGCTGTGATTCCCAGTGCTCTGTTGAAAGCCACCCTGCACATAGATCTCAGTTTTCAAGGGGGACTCTCATGCATGGCCTCCAAAAATCCCAACGCAATTCATGGCAATAATTCTCTGAGTTCAGTTCCAGAACTCAGTCTCTAAGGGGAATCACACCAGAGTTCATGTAAAGGTGGACCCAGTCATCTCTTCCAAACACCAAACAAATGGCCACAATTAAAACCAAAACACTCCCACATGGCCCTCATGATCTTTCATATAGACACTCATCATAACCTCTGGCTGGATGTTTCCATGAGGGGCGAAACACAAGACAGTCTCCAAAATAATCTCCCTTGTCCCTTAATGGCCTAAAATCAGGGTTGTCTGGACACACTTCCTGTGAACTAGGAGTGATCAAATAGGCCTGCTGTTAATACTTCTCTGCTTCTCCAATTTGAGGCCTACTGACTGTGGGGTTTATTTTTTTATGTGAATTGGAGTCATTATAAAACCCAAGCACATATCGGCTAGCTTCTGCAGGGCTTTGAAGAAATCATTTGACCCAAAGGATCCCTATTCTCACTTGATGGAGGTCAGGAACCTAAAAGAGGAAGGGGAGAGACTTCATCCACAATGACTGCTCTTTTGGCCATTTTGGTTTTGAATGCACACATGGGATCATTCTTAAGATACATCAGGTGGTGAGAATCTAAGCCATTGCCTCAAACAGGGCCAAGAGGCTGATTCAGACACATCCCTTTTCAAAGCAATTAAGCAAAGAGCCACAGGTGATGCCCATTCATTTCCATTTGAAACCTGTTTTCTTCAGGCTTCACAAAGGGGTGGCCTGAAACAAAGACCTTCCTGACATTCAGGGCAACAGAACAATAGGTAAGCAAAGCAGGGTTTCTCCACTGAGACTTTATTGGTCACACTGATATCTGAGTTTTCTGAGATGCTCGCCATTCCCTTCAGCTATCCAGTACATGGCCATGTAACAGGGTTTGGAAATGGTACATATATTGGACACAAAACCATGAGCCTATTCTGTAGAGTGGCCAGAATTCAGGAAGAACGCACGAACTTTGGAAGATAGCACGTGTTGCCCATCGATAAGGCAAGCCAAAATCCATTCATCAATTTGGCAGAATAAATGATGGGAAGCTTTCTACTAGACAGGACACATCAATTGATGCATTATCTTTTCTAATGTCTATAACCATGGACACAGTGGGATACACAGACATAGAAACACTCGCGTTGTCAAATGACTTACTAGAAACAGTTCACTCAAAACCAAACAAACCGCCTTTTCTATCTATTCTCAGAACATGAGGCAAATCCACAAACACACAGCGACAACCACAGAGGCACCTCCTTCCCCAAAGTAGGTCTGTGACTATCCAGAGTGTCCTCTGACTGGTGGGTTATAGTATGTTCCCCCGAAATGGCCTGTCCTGTCTCAGATCTGGTCTCTTTAACCAACTCTGTGAAGATGTCAGGAGCCACTGGTGAACCACTATCTGCTTTCTCAGGAAAGGCCCCTCTTTAGAGCTTTTCTGGCTTTTGGCCATTCTCATATCAGTAGGTACCAAGAAAGACTGACTCTGTCCTTGGTATATCCAAACAAGTGAGACCACTGGGACTGGGACTGGGACAGGCTCTGGGTGCCTGTCTTCCTGCATCCCAAGTTCTTAGAGTTCCATCACCAAGGAAGTGAGGTGAGGTCACTTCCTTCAGGAACTGAATGAGGTCACTGCCTTAGCAACAACTTTGTCCTAACAGTTGCTTCCAAGGGTCCCATGAGATGGAGGCTGCCCCTACGTCCTGTGACACTTTCACAAGTTAGAATGTATATCAACCATAGGCACCCGGGACCAGCTCTCCAAACAGGACTGTTTGAGTCCATATTCTAATGGGTGGCACTAGAGCAGATTATGCTTAGTGAAGCTGGCCAATCATTAAAAAACAAATACCAAATGTCTTCTTTGATATAATGAGAGCAACTAAGAATAGAGCAGGGAGGAAGAGCAGGAAGAAAAGATTAACATTAAACAGAGACATGAGGTGGGAGGGAAAGAGAGAGAAAAGGGGAATTGCATGGAAATGGAGGGAGTCCCTCATTGTTATACTAAATTACATATTAGAGGTTGTGAATGGAATGGGAAAATAAACAAGGTGAGAAATGAATTACAGTAGATGGGGTGGACAGAGAAGATCCGAGGGGAGGGGAGGGGGGATAGTAGAGGATAGGAACGGTAGCAGAATACAACAATTACTAGTATGGAATTATGTAAAAATGTGGATGTGTAACCGAAGTGATTCTTCAATCTGTATCTGGGGTAAAAATGGGAGTTCATAAATCACTTGAAGCTAATGTATGCTAATGTATGAATATGTTATGTCAAAAGATTTGTAAGGTTTTGAACAACCAATAATAAAAAAAAGAACAGAGAGGCTGATTCAGTAACAACCTTTCATCCTGACCAGGTTGTTTGCCATGGAAGTTGACTTTTGCTCTCTCAGGTCCTTCAGTGGTGCCTATATCTTCTCCAGGGATCACTTCTGCATGAAACTTTGAGTTTTTCAACAGGTGGAAGATTCACTACATTCCTCTATTTTAGGACGAACACTGTCCCTGCTCTTCTGTAAAGTTAGATTGAGGGAACAGTGTATCGTTTCGCTTAATAACAGGTTTGATTTGGGTTAGGAATCATTCTGCTTGATGAATAATGGTATTGGGAACCTGTGATATTTATAAGAATATATAGGTGAAATATAAGTATGAAAACAGAAATCTAGGTAAGATTGGAATCCCACTAGGGCATTGTGCTCTTGATTGGGATACTTAGCTTTGATACATGTTCTGCATAGATGTTTCAGATAAATCAATAATCAATGGCATAGGACCTTGTACCTTGGATGATTGAATGTAGAAGTGAGTATCCACTCAAACTGGGATAGTCGGTAGGATTAGGAAGATATTCTGTAGGTTTCAGAAGAAGAGTGAGTACAGGAATTGTAACAAAAGTTCTTTAGCAATAGGGTATCACATAGACAGTGAATGTAAATGTCAGCACATGTGAAGTGTTAGTCAAAATTGTGAACTGGTGAAAATATTTAGGAAAGCAGACATCAATAGAGACATTAGGAAATCAGGGAAAGTATAAAGTGAGTGATAGGATTAGACATTTGCAACAGGGCTGAGGTTGAATATATAGTCTTAGGAAGAAACAAATATGTTGTCATAAATAGGATTGACATTTGAGAGCATTAGGCAACCTGGACATGAATGTTTTTAGTAATCCATGCTCACTTTCCATTTAGGCTTTGGTACAATCATAAGTGTGACCTCTGCTTTTTGTGTCCAGAATATTACTGTGATAAATGCATACGTAGATCAGGTGTCATGAGTATTTCTTCCACCATTTCTGGGAGCAACATTTTGAAGACGAATAAATTAGTATTGGGGTTACAAATAGATGTACCCTGTGTCTATGAATGTAGAGATAATGCATGAATAGACCATACTGTGAATAAATAATGTAATTGGTTCCAACTTTAAATAAAGGATTGAATTGATATCTGAATATATACAGAAAATCTTATATTGATATACAATTATTCATTCCAACCAGTAATACATCTAATGGTAATATTAGGGTTATGTTTTATCATGAAGAGTGTGTGAGTTTTGCTTCAAAATGATTATGGAAATCAAAAATAATGTGTTTGAAATGAAGTCTCATGAAAAGACCAGTCAAGAAACCTGGAGGAATACATGTGTTCTGAATCAGTAAATGACTGAAAGTGAATCAAATGCCTATAAATTTGTGAACTTATGGATGAAATATATGTCCTATGATGTTCGTAAACTATAGAAATTCTATTGTACCAGTGTTGAATAAAATGAACTTCAAAATACACATCATGTCCCATAGGAATCTACTTGCATTGATGTTAAACAGGGTCAGTTAATGTAGAAATATTAGGATTGTATGCACCATTCACTGAAGTTAGTTTTCAGTAATAGGAAACAAATATGTATTTCAGGTGGATGAATATTTCTGAGAATAATCTTGTGAAATGTTGATTATAAATACACATACATGAACATGAATGAATTTAAGTAGTGTATATAAGACACATATATTTATGAACATGAATGAATTTAGGTAGTGTATATAAGACACATATATTTTATATTTGGAAAAATTTGGAGAGTATATATATATATATATATATATATATATATATTAAAAAACACACACAGACAATAAAATGTAGCAATATATATGCTAATCGAAATTCTTCATGAAATGTACATCAGCCACAGATGCAAAAATATTTATTTTACCGAACATCGATTTATGTATAATGTTGTTCTACTAGGAGGCTCACCCATAGGTTGAATTTTCAGTTCCAACAGAGTTTAGGAGGAGTGATCTCTTCTCACAATTTATATTTGCCAAGTCAGACACCTCAGAAGAATATACGTGTGATACCAGGTAAGATTCTATATGTGCATATAAAAATACATGTGCTTAATTGGCTACAGAGAAAGGGAGACAGGTATTCACATATTTGTTAACTTTAAAAACATGTGGAGAACTATTTTAGTTAAAAATTAGCTAGATTTATAACACCTACCCTATATCATTCAAAAGGCAAGTCCAACTATACACCATGCCTCCTCTGTACTGCTTGTATTTCCATTCTGTTTGGATTATTTTTCTCCATCATATTAGGATTAGTAGTCAGAGTCTAGTAGGTTATGGTTTAGTGTCAGGTGTCCGGGCCGGCTGGACACTTCAACGTGGGCGTTGAACCTTGTTGAGGAGGAATGAAGGGACAAGAGTGATGAGAGAAGACAGCAAGACAACAGTTCTGATCATGCTGAAAACTTTTATAGTTCTCACAGTGTATTTATATGCTGCGGATGAGAAAGCTCTCTTATCGGCAGTTGCTGGATGTCTTCACAGGGTGAGATAACCTCAGGCTATTTTAGGAAGACGGATAGCTGCAGGATGTCTCAGGGTGATAGATGGCTGCGGGATGTCTCTCAGGCAGGAAATCTCGCAGGGGTCTATTTCTTGTAAGTGTCAGGCTATTCTTTGAAGGAGAACTTCCTTCTAGCCCCTGACATCTTCCCCCTTTCTTATATTAAATATTTGACCATACCTTACAGGCCAATGTTTTAGGGGGTTATAGAGGCTCTGTTTCTCTAACAGGCCTTAGAATATCTCCTGATCTGATCGAGCATGTTTACTAGGAGATTTCGTGGTGGCCTAGGCATGTTTTTTAAGGAGACGGCTTTGAGGGGGAAGCATGCCAACTGCCATGCACCAGAGCGTGTCACTCAGAAGACTTGGGTTTTGGGAACCATGGATCCATCCTTCTGCAGTCCTTCCTGCACCCTCTGTTATTATGGCCTAACGTCCTCACTCCATGGGTGTGTCCTGCCCCAAACAGAGGGGCCCATGGAGGACGAACCCTTATGGCAAGGGCAGAAGATGGTTGGTCAGAGCTGTTACTTAGAGTTTTATATAAGAAAGAGAGATCTGTGGGCATGTAACCTTAAGAAATAAGCTTGTGAGGAGGGTAGAACATCCTTTTAAATGTTGGCAGCATGGTCTTCCATATCCAGGCGATGATAGTGGACCTGTAGGGGCTTAGAGGCCAAAATATTAATCTGTTCTTTAATAAATTGTAACAGCCTGTTTATAATGCAGGGTCCTAGGGACACCATTAAAAGTAAACCCAACAAAGGGCCTAATAGGGGAAGAAGATAGGGCAGAAATCCATTAAGCCCAGTCCAGAGGGGATTTTCAAATATTTCCCTTCGTCTCTTTTCTAGATCTTCTTGAAGCTGCTTAATTTTAGTGCATACTATGCCAGAATTATTGGCATAAATGCAGCATCATTCCCCTAAGGCCAAGCAAATACCTCCCTGGTTAGCTGTCAGCAAATTTAAGCCTCGTCTTTTTTGAAGGAACACTTCTGCCAGGGAGTCTATTTGGTCCTGCAAATCTTTAATGGTTCATGATAGAGTTTTTATCAGTTGTTACTGATAGAGTTTATAATTTGTTGAGACAGGCGATGGTAAGAGTGAATAGACGTGCCTAAGCCAGTGTACCTGTGCCCACAGGAACTGTTATTCCAAGGCTGGCAGATTGTTGGCTGCATCTGAAAAAGAAGAAATTTTGTCCTCATGAGGAGTCCCTCTGTCCCTGTTTTGAGGTAAGTCATTAACCTGTTTAACCAGGAGTTCTGGTAACCATCTTGGGGCTGTTTGATCTTGGTCCAAAACATAAGCTGAGCCTCCTCCCCAGATGAGGACAGGATCTGGGCCTTTTTATTTATTTGTAAGGGGATTGTGTCACATAACAGGTGGGCGAACAGAATTGGACGAGGGATGGCAGTGTCTGTCTGCTGCCAAATGGCCTTCATTGTCTAGGGTAAGAAAAATAAGGGCAAATAATGCATTGTTAAGGCAATGCCTGGGTGTGGTAAATACAAGGGAGGAAGCCTTAAGGAGGGTTAGCCAAGTTTTTAAGGTAAGGTGGGCAAGTTCCACAATGCCTTGGCCCTGAGGGTTGTATGGAATTCCAGGAGTATGACAAATTTGCAAGGTAGCACAAAACTGTTTAAACTTGGCAATGGTATATGTAGGATAAATATCTGTTTTAATATGTATTGGTTTAACCATAACAGAAAAGGCTGAAACAAGATGAGAAAGGACATTTTTGGTAGCCTCTCCAGAATGTGGTGATGCAAAAATAAAGCCGCTGAAGGTATCTACAGAAATGTGTATATATATTTGGCTATTACAAATTCAAGAAAATGAGTAACATCCATTTGCCAAAACTGATCGGGCAGTAATCCTCGGGGGTTAACTCCCAAGTGTTGAATGGGGAGGGAGGCAGCGCAACTAGGGCATGCTTTTACTATTTCTCGTGCCTGTTGCCTGGTAATTTTACAAAGTAATCAAAGGCTCTGGAAATTTAAATGGTGTAGATTGTGTAACTCCGTGGCCTTTTGAATGGAGCCAACAAAAATTGGAAAGATGGAACGAGTTGCTGCATCAGCTTGGGCATTACCTTGAATTAGAGGGCTGGAAAGATCAGAGTGTGCCCTTATGTGTCCTAAGAAAAATGGGTGTTGTCTGACCTGAATTAGCTGCTGAAGCTGGTGAAACAGAAAGGCCGCATTGTTAGAAGCCTTAATGGGGGGTGAAATCACCAGCAGGTGCACAGAATGAGCAATGTAGCCACTGTCTTTATAAATATTAACAGGATTATAAAAAATGTTATAAAAACTTGTGTTATGTCAAACAATTCCACAAACTGTGGTGACTGATAGACAGTCTCAAAGGTGGTAGGCTGGTTATTGACAACAAAGACCGCTCGGCCATTACAGGAACCATCTGTAAAGACAGTAAGGGCTTGAGGAATGGGAGCATTTTGAGTAATTTCAGGAAAAGTAAATGGATGTAACTGGACAAAATGTAAAGGGGGGTCATTGGGGAGGTGGTGATCAATTGTTCCCAAAAGCCTGATAGGGAAATACCTCATTCATCCCTTGTCTCTAGTAAAAATTGGGTTTGGTCCTTAGTATATGGAATAAAAATATTATCAGCATCTTTGCCAAAATGTTGTAGAGAAATCAAATGACCTTTAAAAATAATAGAAGCTACCTGAGCAAGATAAACAGTAATAACCTTCGAGGATGTGGTGGGTAAATGGACCCAAAACAAGGGGCAGTCTTTATTATTAAAATGTGGATCTTGCTGCCAAAATATTCCTGTGGGTGTATGAGGAGTGTGTAAAATAACCAGAACCAGAGGAAAGTTATAAGAAATTTGCGTAACAAATTGTTGGGCAATGGCTTCTGTGACTTGGTTTAATGCCTGTTATGCCTTGGGAGTAAGATTTTGAGGGGAGGAGGGGTGGGAATTACCTCTCAAAATATCATTAAGGGTCAAAAGTACACAAGTGCATAATTTTAAATATGTTATTAGCCATTGAATATGCCTCAGTAATTTCTGAAAATCTTTAAGGGTGTGAAGATGGTCCACACGTAGTTGTATTTTAGAAATTTGGATCTGATTTCTGTAGAATTTTAAGGCCCAAACTTTTATAAGAGTCCTGTGTTTGAACCTTATTAGGAGCTATCTGTAGTCCCAAGGTAGTGAGGATTTTGTAAAAGTCCAAGTAACAATTATTAAGATCATGGGTATTAGGTGCAGCAATTAACAAATCATCCATATAATGTAAAATATAAATTTGTGGCCCTCGCTCTCTCACAGGGTCTACTTCTTGAGCAACGTATTTTTGGCAAAGAGTAGGGATGTTGGCCATACCTTGGGGAAGAACCTTCCATTGAAGTCTCTGCATAGGGCCCTGAATATTAATGCAAGAAAGACTAAAGCCAAAATAGGGTCTATCCACAGGATACAAAGGAATGGTAAAAAAGCAATCTTTTAAGTCCATAACCATTTTACAATAGTTTTTGGAAATAGCCACTGGTGTGGGAATGTCTGGCTGTAGTGCTCCCATCGGGAGTATAACTTTATTAATGGCACACAAATCTTGTAAAAGGCGCCACTTGCCTGATTTTTTCTTGATAACAAAAATAGGAGTGTACGATGGTGAGGTTGAGGGCTCTACATGGCGGGCTGCCAGCTGTTCCTTCACTAACATGGAGGCAGCCTCCAAATTTTCTTGGGTAAGGGGCCACTGATCCACCCACACAAGAGTCTGAGTCTCCCAAATAATTTTATCTCCATGGGAACAGGAGGGTCAGGAACCGACACTAAAAATCCAAATATCCAAGTCCATATGTATTTTTTTTTATTGGTTGTATAGGCTCCACCAGTCCTTGTCTCAGCCTCCCAAGGCCTGTACCAGGGACAAAATTCATACGGAGCATTTGATGAGTCACCATGGAATTGGGACTGGCAAGAATAACTTCTATTTGACTCAAAATATCCCCAGCCCATAGGTAAACAGGGAGGTCAGGAACAACGAAAGAAGTGACAGTTCCCTTATTACCCTCTTTATCAGTCCAGCTAAGAGCAGTAGAGCTGACCAGAGGATTTTTTGACTTTCCTATCCCTTTAAGGTCAGTCAAGGATGGGGTGAGGGGCCAACCTGATCGCCAGTATTTTTGAGAAATAATTGTCGCATCAGCTCCAGTAAGTACAATTGCTTGGTATTCCTTTCCTTCAATAAGTAAGGTAAGGGTGTGTCTAATATGAGAAATGGGATGAACCCAATATACCTCAGAGGAGCCCAAGGAGGCAGTCCCCCACAGTAGGTTTGGGAGGTGGAAATGCCCCTTAATCTAAGGGAAGAAGTATTAATTGTGCAAGACTTTTTCCTCCTGGGATGGCCGCAACTCTATTAATAACTGTGGCCATTATTTTTATTTCTCCAGTGAAATCATTATCATTAATGCCAGGGAAGACCTGAACACCTTGTAAGGTAGTAGAGGCTCTTCCAAGAATAAGGGCACACGTATGAGATGGAGGGGCACCCATAATTCCAGTTGGTATTATCTGGGGCCCTTGCATTGAGTCTAATATTGTATCAGTGGTGGCACAGAGGTCCAATCCTGCACTGCCTGGAGTGGGTAGTTGGAGGGAGCCAATTGTGGAGAAGGATTTTGAGGTAGGTTGGGAGTTTGGGAGGGAACAAACCTCATTGCCCCAGGGAGTTTCCTGAGAAGTAGGAAGAAATAGGCTGTCTGAGGGCATTTGTCATTGATCTACACTCACTGGCCCAGTGATGACCTTTACCATATCAAGGACAAAGTGTAGCTGGGGTCGGTTTAGCTCCAGTTTGAGGAGACACTATTCTTACTCTTTGTTTGCCTGTCGGACACCTGCGTGCAAAATGGCCTGGTTGTTTACAAGTAAAGCAAGTACTTGAGCCAGTATTGTAAAAAGCCTTGGTAAATGCGGCACTAATTTGAGACCCATCGCATGGGCTGCACCCACGCCTGCACAGATTCTAATAAAGTCAGAAAGTTTCCCTTTATCCTTATGATGTCGAAGAACATCCTGACATGCCGGGTTGACATTTTCAAAGGCAAGATGTTTTACAAAGGTGCTTTCGCTTTCGCTTGGTCCAAGCAAGCATTCCACAGCTAGGTAAAGCGGGGGAACAAAGTCGCTATAAGGCTCATCGGGCCCTTGTCGAGTTCTTGCCAGGGAAGTGATAGCCGAGGCCCTTTCAGGGAGGCGTCTCCAAGCAACTAAGCCAGCCATCTAAATCTGCGCAAAAAGTCCAGCAGGGAAACGTGCCCGTTTAGTTTTAGTGTCAAAAGTTGCATTGCCCACTAGCTTAACATAAGTCCAGGATTTAGAGGAGGCCTTTGTTAATTTTTTTTTGAGTAGTTTCTGACAGGGCTCTTTGAAATCTGCATTCCATAGCAGGAAGTCTCCGGCACTGAGGGCAGCTAGGTCTAAAAATTTCCAATCATTGGGAGTAAGAAATTGTGTGCTGCAGCTTTCTAATAAAGCCAACATATAGGGCACAGTGGGGCCATAGTGAGCACAAGCCTTTTTAAGTTTTTCAAGAAAATGGAGGCTAAATTTTTTGTAGACACTCTGGGTTCCTTCCTGCCTAGGGGTGAACTCCTCATTTTCTAAGTCCTGATCTCCTTGATCCATTTCCCCCACTTCCTCCTCTTTTTCCTCTTCTAAGTCTTTGACCTCAGCCTGGGCAGGCTTATCTATCTGACTGGTGGTGACTGGAAGGCGAGCACAGGCCGATGGAGCGGCTTCGCCTTTGTATTAGACCACTGTGGGCCAGCTTGTGTTGACTCCATTCCTAAGGCTAATGAAGAGAGCTCAGAGTCAAGGGATCTTTATTCTTTTAAAAATTGGATCTGTTCCTGTCCATGTTGGAGAGACTCTCTCAAGGGAGCCAGGTTAGGCAAGGGAAGTGGGGGAAAAATATCTGGGGGGACATTTGGCCCCTGAAGGGCCAGAGCACAAAAGGCAGGAGGGATATAGGAGGGAGGGGAATGTGTAAGTCCTATAGTCTGTGGCAGGGTCCTGAGAGGTGGAGAGTCTTCTGAATGGTAGCGAGCTGCTTCCTTCTCCAAGGTAGCCTCCTCCCCAGGGGTCAATGTTTCTCCGGGATTTAAAACTGCATAAAGGCGGTTGGAAACCATTGGAGCCTTATTCATTAGGGTGGGATTTTGAGGAAGATCAGGAAGGTCCCAGGGTCCTGGGGAGACTAAGAAGGGTCTATGTCTATACTAACTGATGGGCATGCCGAGAAGGGACGAGAGGTCTTTTGCATAGTCTCTTCCCCAATCCTGACAAGTATTAAGGTACCATTGTCAAAGGGTGAACTTTTAAGAATTTCACTAATTTATTTCCAGAAAGAAAAGGTAGGAACAGGCACTTTTTCTGGGCCAAAGGATTCATAATAATCTTTTAAAATGTCTCCTACTCTAAGCCATCTTTTACCATCAATGGTACCTTCAAGGGGAAACCATGGAAAAAATTCTTCGATGTATGAAAAGAAAAATATTAAGTCATTTTTCTTAACACGTGCCCCCCATGTATTTAAGGATTCCTTGTGGCCTGACAAAAACAAATCATGTGACGAAACTGCTTGTCCCATGGTGGGTCACTCACTGTGTGTCATCCCCACTCTCCTCCTGGATCTGTCTCTCAGTGGTGTCTGCTGAGGCAATCGTGAGCTCCACTTGTCCAAATCTTCCAGGAGGACAGGGTTCCCCCTCAGTCAAAGGCTCGAGCCCCAGTCGTTGGGCGCCAGTTGTCCTGGCCTGCAGGACACATCAAAGTGGGTAGCAAACCTAGGTGGGGAGGAATGAAGGGACAAGAGACACGAGAGATGACAGCAAGACAAAAGTTCTGATCAAGCTGCAAACTTTTATTGTTCACACAGAGGAATTTATATGCTGGAGATTTGAAAGCTCTCTTATCAGCAGTTCCTGGATGTCTTCACAAGGTGAGATAACCTCAGGATATTTCAGGAAGACAGATGGCCACAGGATGTCTCAGGAACACAGATGACTACAGGATGTCTCCCAGACAGGATGTCTCCCAGGGGGCTGTTTCTTGTAAGTGTCAGACTATTCTTTGAAGGAGAATTCCTTCTACCCCTTACAGTCAGGGATTCAGTATTTCAAATGGAAAATTGGAGAAAGAATCCAATGTGTATGCAAATATGTGCTACCCAAAAATCTTCCCACTCTCATCCAGAACAATGCCTTGACATTACCTTCACCCCAAGTAAGACACAATTAGAGGAGAAGAGTTAGAAAATCTGTGAATACACATCACGAATGGAAAATGCTCAGGAGTTCACAACCTTGGAGGTGGTAGAGGAGTTTCCAAATGTAAGGGAGAGGGTAAAACTCCACAAACATGGAGCTCTGCTAGACTAAAGACTTTTTGAGAAACTGCCTCTGAGGTTGGGCACTTGAAATATATGTTGTTGTCAGGAGCTTTAGCTCCCTTTGTAGACCATCAAGCTGGGTCTGCATGTATGTGACCTGGAGGACATGGTTTCTTATTTTCCAAAGGACATGAGGCAGCAGTGCTGAATTCTCTCTTTGTAGGTAAACTGTTGTCACTGAGTGCTAAGTGTCTTCCAGTTTGGAAGCCATTTGCTCAT
Organism: Callospermophilus lateralis; assembly: GCF_048772815.1. NCBI lineage: Eukaryota > Metazoa > Chordata > Mammalia > Rodentia > Sciuridae > Callospermophilus > Callospermophilus lateralis. The sequence continues at coordinate 17,975 of NW_027513232.1, forward strand.
CCTCCAATTTTGTTGTGTTTCTTGCAGCTGCACTGGGAGTTTGGTATTTGCTTCATGAAATACGAAGAGTTCAACTGGGACACAGTACTGGAGGGAGTTCTGTCACATGTGATGGGTAAGGGTCTGCGGGAGAATGCACCAACCAGGCTTCTATCCCACATAGCTTGCCCCCTTCACAATAGCAATCTGATTCTAAACATTGCACTGAAACCTCTCCATATAACAACATACCTTTACATACAAGGGTCTGGGGGCTGCACCATGTCAGTCACAAACCATTTGAAAGCCAATGGCAGATCCACATCACCCAACCACAAATGTTTTAACACACACCTTCACACCACTTCTCTAGGCCGACTACTCAGCAGGGTCCAAATTACTGCCATCTCTGTTCTACACCATTTTCCTGAAACCCAATCAAACAGGCACTGTCTGGTATACTCGTGATCATCAATAGAACATCCAAAGATTCTACAGTGCAAAGTGGTCATGGGAATTTCAAAAATTTCATGGTAATTATCAGACATTTTTCAAGGATGAAGTTGGAGGCACTGTGGGTTTCAATTCATTCAGGAACCATTAAATGGAGAGGAAGCTCATTTCATTGAAAATTCTGGAGAATTCTAACAGGCAAGGCTTCCCAAAGACAGGCAAAAAGGTCACATAAAGCCAGGCGTTTGAGGTCTACAATGTGTGGTCCATGTGTGTTTTGACTTGCAACTATGGCTGCCAATTCTTTAAGAATAAAATTATGTGATATTCTTCCTGAGATTCCCAGTGCTCTGTGGAAAGCCACCCTGGGCCTAGATCTCAGTTTCCAAGGGCAACTCTCATGTGTGGCATCCTAAAATCCCAACACAATACATGGCAATACTTATTTGAGGTCCATTCCAAAACTCAGTCTCTAAGGGGAATCACACCAGTGTTCAAGACCAGGTGGACCCATCATCTTTTCCAACAGCCACAAAAATGACCACAATTAAAACCAAAACACTTCCACATGGCCCTCATCTTCTTTCATATCGACACTCATCATAATCTCAGGCTGTAGTTTTTCATGAGGGGCACAGCCAAGGACAGTATCCAAAATAAGGTCCCTTGCCCACATTTGCCTAAAGTCAATGTGGCTGGGAAACCCTTCTAGTGAACCAGGAGTGATCAAAGAGGCCTGCCCTTAATACAGCTCTGATTCTCCATTTTGAGGCCTAATGAATGTGGGGTTTAGATTCTTTATGTTAATTGGAGTCATGAGAAACCTATGAACGTATGATCTAGTCTCTGCAGGGCTTTGAAGAACTCATTTGACCCAAAGGATCCCTATTCTCATGGATGGACGTCAGGAACCTTACAGAGGAAGGTGAGAGACTTCATCCACAATGACTGCTCTTTTGGCTCTTTTGGGTTTGGATGCAAACGTGGGATGCTTCTTTAGATCCATCAGGTGCTAAGAATCTAAGCCATAGCCTCACACAGGGCCAAGAGGCTGATTCAGACACATCCCTTTCCAAAGCAATTAAGCAAGGAGCCACAGATGATGCCCATTCATTTCCATTTGAAAACTCTTTTCTTCAGGCTTCCCAAAGGGGTGGCCTGAGGCAAAAAACTTCCTGACATTCAGAGCAACAGAACAATAGGTAATTAAAAGTACCAAAGCAGGGTTTCTTCACTGAGACTTGTCAGAAGCCAGTGGTGAGCCACTGAAGCCCCCTCTTCAGAGCTTTCCTGGCATATGGCCATTGTCACATCTGTAGGTACCAAGATAGGCTGACTCTGTCCTTTGTAATTCAAAACTAGTGACACCACTGGGAGTGGGACTGGGACTGGCTCTGTGTGCCTGGCTTCCTGGATGCCAATTTCCATCACCGAGGAAGTGATGTGAGGTCACTTCCTTCAGGATCTGAATGAGGTCACTGCCTTGGCAACCACTTTGTCCTAACAGTTGCTTCCAAGGGTCCCATGAGATGGAGGCTTCCCCTACTTAATGTGACAATTTCACAAGTTAAAATGGTATATCAACCATTGGCACCCGGGAACAGCTCTCCATACAGGCCTGATTTGTCCATCTTCTCTACATTAAGAAGAGAGAAGCTGATTAAGACACAACCCTACATCCTGACCAGGTTGTTTGCCATTGAAGATGACTTCTGGTCTCTCAGGTCCTTCATAGCTGCCTACATATTCTCCAGGGATACTTTCAGCATGGACCTTTGAAGTTCTCAGCAGGTAGAGGATCCCTACATTTCAGTATTATAAGACCACCTCTGTCCCTGCTCTTCTGTAAAGTAAGATTGAGGGAACACTGTATGTTTAGGGTTAATAACAGGTTCAAATTGGATTAGGAATCATTTTCTGGATGAATAATGGTATTGGCAACCTGTGAAATTTATAAGAATATAGAGGTGAACTGTGTGTATGAAAATAGAAATCCAAGTAAGATTGGAAGCCCAGAAGTGCATTGGGCCCTTGATTGTGATACTGAGCATTGAATTACATTCTGCACAGATGTCTCAGATAAATTGATATACAATGGCATAGGACATTATACCTTGGATGATTGAATGTAGAAGCGAACATCCGGTCAAAAAGGGATAGTCAGTAGGAATAGGAAGATAGTAGGTAGGTATAGGAAGAAGGGTGAGTGTATGATTTGGAAAAAAATTTCTTTAGCAACAGGGTTTCGGATAGAAAATGAATTTAAATGTCAGCACATGTGAAGAGTCTGTCACAATGATGAAGTGGGAAAAATATGTAGGTAAGCAGATATCAATAGAGACATTATGAAATCAGGGTTGAGTTTGAATATGCAATCTTAGGAAGAAACAAATATGTAGTCATCAATAGGATTGACATTTGAGAACATAAGTAATCTTGGACATGGATGATTTTAGTAATCCATGTTAATTTTCCATTTTGGCTTTGGTACAATCATAAATGTGAACTTTGAATTTAGTGTCCAGAATATTTCTGTGAATAAATGTATATGTAGATCAGGTGACATGAGTATTTCTTCCACCATTTCTGGGAGCAATATTGACTGACTACTTCTGATTGATAGGTACAGATTCTTTATGTGAATTGGAATCATGAGAAACCCAAGCACCTCTTCAGGGATTGAAGAACTCATATGACCCAAAGGATCCCTATTCTCAATTGATGGAGGTCAGGAATCTAACAGAGGAAGGGAAGATACTTCATCCAAAATGACTGAACTTTTTGCCATTTTGGTTTTGGATGCACACATGGGATCTTTCTTTAGATCCATCAGGTGCTGAGAATCTAAGTCACAGCCTCACACAGGGCCAAGATGCTGATTCAGACACATCCCTTTCCAAAGAAATTTAGCAAAGAGCCATAGGTGATGCCCATTCATTTCCATTTGAAAACTGTTTTCTTCAGGCTTTACAAAGGGTTAGCCTGAGGTAAAGAACTTCCTGACATTCAGGGCAACAGAAAAATAGGTAAGCAAAAGGCCCAAAGCAGGGTTTCTGCACTGAGACTTTCCTGGTCACACTGTCCCTGCTCTTCTGTAAAGTTAGATTGAGGGAACAGTGTATGGTTAGGGTTAATAACACGTTCGATTTGGGTTAGGAATCATTCTGCAGGATGAATATTCGTACTGGGAATCTGCAATAATTACGAGAATATATAGGTAAAATAAAAGTATGAAAACAGAAATCTAGGCAAGATTTGAAGCTCAGATGGGCATTGGGCCCTTGAGTGGGTTACTTAGCTTTGAATTATGTTCTGCACAGATGTCTCAGATAAATCGATATACAATGACATAGGACCTTGTACCTTGGATGATTGAAAGTTGAAGAGAACATCCAGTCACAAAGGGAAAGTCCGTAGGTTTAGGACGATAGTCTCTAGGTTTAGAAACAACAATGAGTATAGGATTTGGACCAAACGTTCTTTAGCAATTGGTTTTCAATAAGAGAGTGAATGTAAATATCAGCACATGTGAAGAGTCAGACACAATGATGAAATGGGGAAAATATGTAGGAAAGCAGATATCAATAGAGACATTAACAAATCAGGCAATGTATAAAGTGAGGGATAGGATTAGACATTTTCAACAGGGTTGAGTTTGAATATATAATCTTAGAAAGAAACAAATACATAGGATTTATCAATAGGATTTACATTTTAGAGCATTAAGCAACCGGGACATGGATATTTTTAGTAATCCATGCTCACTTTCCTTTTAGGCTTTGCTACAATCATAAGAGTGACTTTTGCTTTCTGTGTCCAGAATATTACTGTGTTAAAATTTATATGTAGATCAGGTGACATGAGCATTTCTTCCACCATTACTGGGAGCAATATTTTGAAGACGTATAAATATTGGGGGAACAAAGTGGAGTACCCTGTGTCAATGGATATAGAAATAATGTATGAATAGACGATACTGTGAATAAATAATATAACTGGTTCCAACTTTAAATAGTGGATTGATTTGATACCTGAAAATATACTGGAAATCTTAAACTGATATTCATACATTCACTACAACCAGGTATACATCTAACGGTAATATTAGGGTTATGGTTTATCATGAAGAGTGTGTGAGTTTTGCTTCAAATATGATTATGAAAATCAAAAATAATGTGTTTGGAAAGAAGTCTCATGACAAGACCAGTCAAGAACACTGGAGGAATATATGTGTTCTGAAGCAGGAGGTGATTGAAATTGAAACAAATGCCTATAAATTTGTGAACTTGTGGATGAAAGATATATCATATGATGTGCATAAACTGAAGAAATAGTAATGTACCACTGTTTAATAAAAATGAACCGCAAAATACACATCATGTCCCATAGGAAAATGCTTGCATTGATGTTGAACTTGGTTTTACTGTAGAAATATTAGGATTTGTGTGCACCATTCACTGAAGTTAGTCTTCAGTACTAGGAAACAAATCTGTATTTAAGGTGGATGAATATTTCTGAGAATAATCTTGTGAAAAGTTGATCATAAATCCACATACATAAATATGAATGATTTTAAGGAGTGTATAATAAGATTCATATATTTCATATTTTGAAAAATTTGGAGAGTATATATATATATATATATATATATATATAAATAAATATATATATACACACACACACACACACACACACACACACACACACACAGAGACAGACATTTAAACTAGCAATATATTTGCCAATTGAAATTCATCATGAAATATGTAACATCCACAGGTGCAAAAATATTGATTTCACTGAAAATGGATGTATATATAATGTTGTTCTAATAACAAGCTCACCCATAGGTTGAATTCTCAATTCCAACAGTGTTTAAGAGGAGTGATCTCTTCTCATAACTTGTACATGCCTAGTCAGCAACCTCACAAAAATGTACGTTTGATAACAGGTAGGATTCTATATGTGCATATAAAAATACATGTGCTGAATAGTCTACAGAGAAAGGAGACACCAATTTGTTGAGAGCCACAGCTTAAGGGGCCCCATCAAACTTCCAGTTACCAGCAACATTCCCCTGCGAGATGATTATTGGCTCACAGCGGCCCCAGCAACATCTAGCTGATTGGCTCCTCTGTGGTGATGCACAATGGAGATGCTCATTGAGCTTTTTCCCCGCTCTTTCCGACTGCCAGCTGATGATTGGCTCACAGCAGCCCCAGCAACATCAAGCTGATTGGCTCCTCTGCGATGATGCACATTGGGCAGTTTCCCTGCCCTTTCAGACCACAGAGCTGCTCATTGTGGGACTTTTTTGGCTCCACCCACCTGACCCAGCCATATGGCCTCAAGAGCAGGAGGATTGTGGGAGGTGGAGAGGCTTGTGGGTGTGACAGAAACTTTGCAAGGAAGCCAGTGGTGGCAGTTGGGCTCTGAGGGTTTTTCCTAAGGAGCTGTTTTGCTTGGCGTGTGTGGTTCTAAAAATAAACTTTGTTTCTTTTGAAAAGTCGCTCTTGAATCGTGCCCAGCCAGACTGCAGCATTTGGTAGCTCGCACGGGGAGCCACTGAGGGTAAGTGATAAGGTAAACTGCTAGCCCCTGAGGGAAGGGCGAGAGGATCGGTAGCCATTTTAAGATTCCTCTTTTGTTTTGCTTCACTTTTGTTGCCTGTCCATGGAGATGAGTGAGATGGATAAAAAACCGCTCACATCTGAGAAAAAAATTATTTACTTCTGAGGAACAGATAGGGAGAAAGGACGGATGCACATGTCAGTAGGATATAAAGGCTATAATGACTTTTTGTTGTTCCCTTTTTATTTTATTCTGTCTCGGTTTTGTTTGGCATCGTCTTGTTGGGTTGTATTATAGTAGAAATACAGGATCAGAAATTAGTAAAAAAACAAACTGAAAGAGTGTTAAGTAAATTGTTAGAGGAAGGAGGCACCTCAGTAAAGTCAAGGACAGTCAGGGCATACGTTGATACAATACAAAAATGTAGCCCATGGATTTTTAAGGAGTTGTTAAATATACCATAATGGAACCATCATGGTGAAGATTTAAAAGGGGGGAAAAGAACAGCCCAGGGACTCTGACAGTTGGCACATTGCCATTGAGGACGTTTATATCTGGTTTGCTTAGTCCAAAGACTTCAGATCAGACAAAGATAGAGGAACAAAGCTTAGGTCAGAAAAAGCCATCAGGGGCAAAGTTACAAAAGGAGACTGCTACTAACAACTTTCAATAACTAGAGGGCGTAAGTGTCCAACCAACAGCGCCTCCTCTACAGGAGACTGTTACTAACACCTTTCTATCACCAGAGTATGTAAATGTCCAAATAACAAGGCCACCTCCATATGCTAGGAGGCCCCCAAACCCCGCAGTTGATAGTTCGGTTCCTGAGACAGGATCTCAAGTATTAACATGCCCTGTGTTTGAGGTAGGAGGGCAGCGAATTCACCATGCTTTAAATTTCAAAATAGTGAAGCAGCTAAAAGGGGCTGTAACAACCTATGGTCCTCAAGTACCCTTCATTGTAAGCTTGGTCAAATCCATTAACAACTTGAATATGATGCCAGTAGATTGGGCTAATATGTGTAAAGCTGTGCTAAATGGAGGTCAATACCTTTTATGGAAGGTTGCCAATGAGGAATTTTGCAAGGAGACGGCTAGGTGAAATGCAGAAGCTGGTTATCCTCAGAGAAATCTAGATATGTTGTTAGGAAAGGGACCTTATGAGGACCAGCAGCAACAAATTGCATATGATCCTGGCGTATACGCACAAATTGCTGCAGAGGCGGTTAGGGCATGGAAGACTTTACAAGGACATGGAGGTTTACAAGGTCAATTATCTAAGGTAATACAAGGAGCTAATGAATCTTACACTGAATTTGTAGATAGGCTTATTCAAACAGCTACCAGAGTTTTGGGGAATACAGAACAAGCAATGCCATTAATAAAAAACTGGCTTATGACCAAGCGAATCGTAGGTGCAGAGATATCACTAGACCATGGAAACATGAAGATTTAAACACATATATTAAATTATGTAAAGACATTAATGAATAAGAGGAAGTCATGGCAGCTGCAGTAAAACAGGCTTTAGATGCCAGAGACATCAATGAACAAGGGCAATTTGTGGCAGCTGCATTAAACAGGCTTTAGATGCAAGGCCAGGAACATGCTACAATTGTGAACAAACAGGACATTTTAAAAGGAATTGCTCCATAGGAAGAGGGTTTAACAAAAATAGGTACCAAAGGAGTAGAATACTGGGTATTTGCCCACGATGCCGTAGAGGAAGACATTGGGCTAATGAATGCCGTTCTCAAACCACCATAGAGGGTACTTCATTATCAAAAACGAACAAGGACTAGCTGTTTATCCACGATATCATGGAGTAAGGCACCGGGCTCCATTGCCAAAAAATGGACAGGGGAGCCCAATGCTCTGGGGCCCAAAACCACAAATATACGGAGCACTGGAGGAACCCAGCAACCCCATCAGTGTAGTGCCCAGGACACATTGTGCATCAGACGCCTCATCAGACAAATCATAGGGAGCGCAGGGTTAGACATCTGCACCTCCGTCAGATCAGTACTAACTGTAGAGATGGGGGTTCAAATCATTCACACATGGTGAAAGGACCTCTTCTCAAAGGAACAGTAGGCTTATTATTGGGACGCAGCTCTTCTAATCTAAAAGGACTTATGATAAGTCCTTGGGTAATTGATCCCGATTATGAAGGTGAAATAAAATTTATAGCCAGTTCTCCAAAGGACATATCAGTAATTTCACCAGGAGATAGAATAGCACAGTTACTAATAATACTCAGTCTGCATGATAAATTTTCCAGTCGTGCTGTAGAAAGAGGTTCCAAGGGATTAGGCTCCACAGGTGTAGATTTGGTTATGCTTTCTTTAAATTTAGATTCTCGCCCCAGGCTAAAACTAAATATTCAAAGACACGAATTCAATGGGCTACTTGATACAGGTGCAGATGTTAGCATTGTCTCTCATCAAGAATGGCCAAAACATTGGCCATTACAACAATACACTCAAACATTTTGAGACCTAGGAGTGGCAACTAATCCCCATAGAAGTGCAATGGTATTGGATTGGAAGGATCCTGAAGAATGTGAAGGAACTATACAGCCATATGTATTGGATAATCTTCCCGTAAATTTATTGGGATGAGATGTCCTAGATCAATTAGGTTTGACATTAACAAATAACATCAATCAAAATGTACACACTATTATGGCTAGAGAAGGTTTTAGGAAAGGAAAAAGATTAGAAAAACAAGAACAAGGTATAGCAGCGCCAATACAAATAGACCAAGCAACAGACAGACATGGGTTGGATTTTCAGAAAGGGCCACTGAGACAATAAAAATTACTTGGAAATCAGAAAGACCAGTATGGCTTCTTCAGTGGACCCTGACTAAAGAAAAGATACAAGCAGCCCAGTTCCTGGTCAAACAACAATTAGCGGAAGAACATATACAACCTTCTGTATCTCCCCATTATACTTTCATTTCTGTCATCAAAAAGAAATCTGTTAAATGGAGATTATTGCAAGATTTAAGAGCCATTAATAATGAGATGGTTATTTTGGGACCTGCTCAATCAAGGATTCCTCAATTGTCTGCTTTGCCAAAAACTTGGTATGTTTTAGTTATACATATTAAAGATTGTTTTTTTTTTCATTTCCAATTCTTCTTGAGGATAGTCCAAGTTTTGCATTTACTATCCCTGCACTGAATCATGAAGGTCCTGATCAGAGGTATGAGTGGAAAGTACTCCCTCAAGGGATGGCTAACAGCCCAACTATTTGTCATATTTATGTTAACAAAGTAATCCAGCCACTTAGAAATCAAAATCCTGAACTACAAATATTTCACAATATGGATGATGTGTTATTAGCACACAAGTTAAAAACCCATTGCCAGAATGTTATGCCACACTTACAAACTTATTAAAAAATTATAATCTAGGGATATCAATTGATAAAATACAATTAAATTTTCCAATTAATTATTTAGGAGTTCTATTATCCTCAACCATGGTCAGTCCACCAAAAATTCAAATACGAGTAGATCAACTCAAATCAATTAATGACTTTCAGAAGTTATTAGGAGACATTAATTGGATAAGGCCTTATCTAGGTATACCAACAGGACAGTTGGGACCTATATTTGATATCCTAAAAGGTCCATCTGATCCAAATTCACCCAGAATGTTTACGCCTGAAGCAATAAAGGCATTAAAAATCATTGAAACATATATGGGAAATATGCATTTGGATAGATTTGATAAAATAATGCCTTTATTATTTATTGTACTACCAACAAAAAATATTCCTACAGGAGTATTTTGGCAAGAAGGTCCATTATTATGGATACATTTATCTTATTCTTCTAACACTATTATTACTAGGTATCCTGAGGCTGAGGGACAATTAATACTCATAGGAATAAAAGCAGCAAAGGGAGTGTTTGGAATTTCTCCCAATAAAATTATTACTCCATACACTATGAATCAAATTGATGAATTAGCTAATGAGTTAAATACTTGGGCAATAATCATGTGTAAATCTAATGTTTTATTTGATAACCACTTACCATCTAATCTTTTATTGTCTTTTGGGTCATTGCATCCTGTAATTTTTCCAAAAATTACAAGAAAACTCCTATCATGAATGCTCCAAATATATTCACTGATGCGTCAAATAATGGTACAGCAGCAATAGTTACACCTGATCAAATTTTTACATTTTTAGCACCCCAAAAATCAGCTCAAAAGGTAGAGCTTAATGCAGTATTATAAGCTTTTGTGATGTTTAAAGATTCTGTGTTTAATTTATTTTCCAATAGTCAGTATATAGTTAATGCTATAGTATCTCTTGAAGATGCTGGTAGGATTTCCCCTTCCTCTACTGTTTTCTCTTTCCTTTCCAGTATACAAAGTCTAATCTGGGACAGAAAATATCCATTCTTAATAGGACATATCTGGGCACATACAGGATTGCCTGGAGCCCTTAGTTTGGGCAATGATTTAGCAGGTAAAACTACACATGACATACATACATATTTTCTGTACACTAGAAGAAGTTATAAATTTTCATAAAAAGTTCATTATCAATGCTAATACTTTACAAAAGCATTTTAAAATAACTAAGGAACAAGCTAGACAAATAATAAAACAATGTCAAAATTGTGTGACCATTTTACCACATTTTAATCTTAGAGTCAATCGTAGAGGATTGATACCTTACCATATATGGCAGATGGATGTCACACACTTGCCAGAATTTGGAAAATTAAAATATTTGCATGTTACAGTTGATACTTCTTCTGGATTTTTGATGGGCTCCCTTCATGGGGGAAAAAAACTAAAGATGTTGTAGCTCATTGCTTACAAAATTTTGCCACTGTGGTCATTCCAAAGCAGTTAAAAACTGATAATGCCCCCGGTTATACTTCTACCTCTTTTAAACCATTTTGCTCATCATTTGGCATTACTCATATATCAGGAAACCCTTACAATCCACAGGGACAAGCCATAGTTGAAAGAGCTCATCACACTATTAAAATGTACTCATTAAAGTAAGAAGACAGAATTGGGAAGGGATATAAATTCCCCAAAGATAAACTTAAAATAACCCTTTTTACTCTAAACTTTTTAAATTTGGATTTTCAGGACTTAGTGCTGCAGAAAGGCATAAGTGTCCAAAAAATGTGTATAAGCCCGAGGTACTTTGGAAGGATATTCTAACAGGACAATGGAAAGGTCCTGACCCATTAATTTTCTGGAGTTGGAGGTCTGTTTGTGGGTTTCCACAGGAAGAACAGCAGCCGATTTGGATTCCAGAGAGATTAACTAAGATCCCGACCCAGTGATTGCCTGGAGTCGGGGGTCTGTTTATGTGTTTCCACAGGGAGAACAGCAGCCGATTTGGATTCCAGAGAGATTAACTGAAGCGATTTCGATAGACCAAAATAAGATGATTTGGCTCAAATCCATAACAGCTGATATCCAAAACTCCAGTTTGGCTATCCTTACATCTGCGACAGAACAGGGATGCTTTTTTCAATATCTATTTTATTATTGCCCTTTCTCAAATCATGAAGTTCTCTTTTGTTTTTTTGAGCTCATACAGACCTAGGTTAATGTTTTGCTTATCAGTTCTATTTTTTGACTGTAGAGTTTTTAAACATTGCAATGATGATTTCACATGTAAAATGTTATAAGGCCTTTACTATTATATTATGTGTTGTATGTATTTATTATGTGTGCATACTTGTGTTTTGTGGTAGAGGAGATTCCAAAAGTAAGGGACAGGGTAAACACTCCACTAAAGACTTCTTGAATGTGCGTATGTCCATATATCACATATGATGAGTGCTAATGAAATAATATATCCATTTTTTTTATTCACGTGAATTAAATTGTTTAATTTAAATTGGGTAAACAACTGTTCAGGATTGTTTTAATATGTGAAAAAATAGGAGGTTAACAGACGTGTTTGTTTACTTTCACTTTTCCTTTTCATTATATTTAATTATTCTCTTCAAGATAACGTAAATTGTTAAGAAAATTGTTTTCTTTTAGTGCCTTCAGGAATGTTACAGAATTTTTTCTTTAGCCATTATTGCCAGAATTCCTATCTTCATCCCAGTGCCGGTGAAGACAAAGATAAAATCAATCTACAGATTCTGCAATAGCCATCACTGAACTGCTTGTAGAACTTGCCTGGAATATGTATCACTTGTATGCATTGTGAACTCACTTGTATGCATTGTGAACTATCTGCTGGTGCAGCGAATTGTGGCAGTGTTGGGGTACTTATGCTGATGCTGTCATCAGTGATAGAATTTTTCCAGTAGGAGCCATCAATTGACTTGGTGTATCTTCCCTATTCTCACTTGATAGAGGTCAGGAAACTTACAGAGGGAGGTGAAAGACTTCATCAGCAATGACTGCTCTTTTGGCAATTTTGGTTTTGGATGCACGCATGGGATTTTTCTTTAGATCTATCAGGTTCTGAGAATCAAAGCCACAACCTCACACAGGGCCAAGAGGCTGATTCAGACACATCCCTTTCCAAAGTAATTAAGCAAAGAGCCACAGGTGATGCCCATTCATTTTAATTTGAAAACTGTTTTCTTCAGGCTCTACAAAGGGGTGGCCTGAGGCAAAGACATTCCTAACATTCAGGGCAAGGCAACCATAGGTAAGCAAATTGCCCAAAGCAGGGTTTCTCCACTGAGACTTTTCTGGTTACACTGATCTCTGAGGTTTCTGAGATGTTCCCATTCCCTTCAGCTATCCAGTACATGGCTATGTCACAGAGTTTGGAGGTGGTACATATCTTGGACACAAAACCATGAGCCTATTCTGGAGAGAGGCCAGAAATCAGGAGGTGAACAGGAACTTAGGAAGATAGTAGGTGTTGTCTATCCATAAGGCAAGCCGCAGTCCATTCATAAAAAGGGCAGAATAAATGCCTGGAAGCTTCCTACTAGTCAGGACACCTCCATTGATGTATTCGCTTTTCTAATAACTACAACCACGGACACAGTGGATACACAGACATAGAAAAACTCACCTTCTCAAATGACTTACTAGAAACAGTCGACTCCAAACCAAACAAACAACCTTTGCTACCTATTCTCAGAACATGAGACAAAACCACGAACTCACACCCACACCCACTAAGGCACCTCATTCCCACAACAAGGTCTGTGACTATCCGGAGTGTCCTCTGACTGGTGGACCATACTATGTTCCCCCAAAATGGCCTGTCCTTTATCAGATCAGGTCCCTTTTGCCAACTCTGTTAAGTTGTCAGGAGCCAGCAATGAGCCACTACCTGCTTCCTCAGGAAAGGCCCCTCTTCAGAGTTCTCCTAGCATTTGGTCATTCTCACATCAGGAGGTACCAAGAAAGACTGACTCTGTCCTTGGAAAATTCAAACAAGTGTGCCCACTGGGAATGGGACTGGCACTGGCTCTGGGTGGCTGGCTTCCTGGATCCCAAGTTCAGAGAGTTCCATCACCAAGGAAGTGAGGTAGGTCACTTCCTTCAGGAACTGAATGAGGTCAATACCTTGGCAACCACTTTGTCCTAACAGTTGTTTACAAGGGTCCCATGAGATGGAGGCTGCCCCTACTTTCTCTGACTCAGTCATAAGTTAGAATGGTATATCAACCACAGGCACCATGGAACAGCTCTCCACACAGGCCTGGTTTTGTCCATCTTCTCTACATTAAGAACAGAGCGACTGATTCAGACACAATACTTCATCCTGACCGGTTTTTTTGCCATGGAAGATGATTTTGTGCTCTCAGGTCCTTCATAGCTGCCTAAGTCTTCTCCAGGGATCATTTCTGCATGGACCTTTGAGGATTTCAGCAGGTGGAAGATCCCCTACATACCTGTATTGTAAGACCAACTCTGTCCCTGCTCTACTGTAAAGATAGATTGATGGAACAGTGTATGCTTAGGGTTAATAACAAGTTTGATTTGGCTTAGGAATCATTCTGTGCAATGAATAATGGTTTTGGGAACCTGCGATATTTACAAGAATATATAGGTGAAATATAAGTATGAACACAGAAATCTAGGTAAGATTTGACGCCCAGAAGTGCATTGGGCCCTTGATTGAAATACTCAGCTTTGAATTATATTCTGCACAGATGTCTCAGATAAATTGATATACAATGGCATAGGACCTTGTACCTTGGATGATTGAATGTCAAAAAGAACATCCAGTCAGAAGGATAGGCAGTAGGATTAGGAAGATATTCATAGGTTTAGAAAGCAGAGTGAGTATAGGATTTGAACCAAACGTTCTATAACAGTAGGGTTTCGGGTAGAGGATGAATGTAAATATCAACACATGTGAAGAGCCAGTCACATTGATGAACTCTGGAAAGTATGTAGGAAACCATATATCAATAGAGACATTAGGAAATCAGGCAAAGAATAAAGTACGTGATAGGATCAGGCATTTTCAACAGTGTTGAGGTTGAATATATAATCTTAGGAAGAAACAAATATGTAGTCACCAATAAAATTGACATTTGATAGCATTAGGCAACCTGGACATAGATGTTTTTAGTAATCCATACTCACTTTCCATTTAGACTTCGGTACAAACATAAGTGTGACCTTTGCATTTTGTGAAAGAAGTCTCATGAAAAGACCAGTCATGAAACCCTGTGGAAAACATGTTTTCTGAATTAGGAAGTGATGAAAAGTAAAACAAAATGCCTATAAATTTCTGAACTAGTGAATTAAATATATATCCTATCATGTGCATTAACTGAAGAAAAAGAAATGTACCAGTATTGAATAAAAATGAATGACAAAATACACATCACGTCCCATAGGAATCTACTTGCATTGATATAAAACTGTGTCAGTTAATGCAGAAATATTAGGATTTGTATGCACCATTTACTGTTAGTTTTCAGTAATAGGAATCAAATATGTAATTCAGGTGGATGAATATTTCTCAGAATAATCTTGTGAAAAGTTGATTATTAATCCACATACATGAATATGAATGAATTTACGGAGTGTATAATAAGACACATATATTTCATATTTTGAAAAATCTGTAGAGTGTGTGTGTATATATATATAAACATACACACACACACACACACACACACACACACACGCACGCACACAAACAGACATTAAAAAGTAGCAATATATCCCAATTGAAATTCACCACGAAATATATGTCATCCACAGATCCAAATAAATTTGTTTTACTGAACATGGATTCATGTATAATTTTATTGTACTAGGAAGCTCATCAATAGTTTGAATTTTCAGTTTCAACAGCGTTTAGGAGGAGTGATCTCTTCTCACAATTTGTGTCTGCCAAGTCAGCCACCTCACAAGAATGTACGTGTGGTACCAGGTAGGATTCTATATGTGCATATAAAAATACATGTGCTGAATAGGATACAGAGAAAGGTAGACAGGAATTCACATATTTGTTAACTTTAAAAACACATGGAGAACCATTTCAACAAAAAATTGACTAGATTTATAACTCCTACCCTATATAATGCAAAAGGCAATTCCAATGATACACCATTCCTCTCTGAACTGCTTGTATTTCTATTCTGTTTGGGTTAATTTTCTCCATCATATTAGAATTAGTAGTCAGAGTCTAGTTGGCATGGGTTTGTGTCAGGGATTCAGTATTTTGAATGAAAATTTGGAAAATGATTCCAATGTTTATGCAAATATATGCTACAAAAGTATCTTCCCACTCTCATCCATAACAATGCCTTGAGATTACCTTGGCCCCAAGTTAGACACAATTAGAGGAGAAGAGTTAGAAAATCTGTGAATACATATCTGGAATCAAATATGCTCACGAGTTCACAAACTTGGAGGTGGTAGAGGAGATTCCAAAAGTAAGGGACAGGGTAAACACTCCACAAACATGGAGCTCTGCTGGACTAAAGACTTCTTGAGGAACTGCCTCTGAGGTTGGGCACTTGAAATATATGTTGTAGTCAGGAGATTCAGCTTCCTTTGTAGTGAGACCATCAAATCTGGGTATGCTTCTATGTGACCTGGAATACATGATTTCTTATTTTCCAATAAACATGAGGAAGCTGTGTTTAATTTTCTGTTTGTAGGTAAACTGTGGCCACTGGGGGCTAATAGTCTACTCTTGTGGACTCTGAAGCCATTTGGTCATCCTCCAGTTTTCCTGGTGTTGCTTGCTGCTGCACTGGGAATTTCGTATTTGCTTCACGAATTACAAGGAATTCACCTGGGACAAAGTGCTGGAGGGAGTTCTGTCACCTGTGGTGAGTCAGGGTCTGCAGAAGAATGTACCAACCAGGCTTCTATTCCACATAGCTTGCCTCCTTGACCATAGCAACCGGATTCTGAACATTGGCCTGAAACCTCTCCATATAACAAGATACCTTTACATAGAAGCGTCTGCTGGATGCATCATGTCAGTCACAAGCCAATTGGAAGCCAATGGCAGATCCACATGGCCCCACCACAGATGTTTTTTTATCACACACCTGCCCATCACTGCACTAGGCCCACTACTCAGCAGGGTCCAACTTCCTGGAATCTCTGTTATACACCATTTTCATGAAACTCAGTCAATCAAGTCACTGTCCTGCATAATCATGTTCAGCAACAGGACAACCAAAGTTTCTCCAGTGCCATCTGGTCATGGGAATTTCAAAAATTTCATGGTATTTATCTAGCAATTTTTCAAGGATGAAGTTGGCAGCATGTGGGTTTCAATTTATTCAGGGACCATTAAATGTTGTGGAAGTTCATTTCAAATGAAGTTCTGGAGAACTCTCACAGGCAAGGTTTCCCAAAGATTGGCCAAAGGGTCACATAAATCCAGGCCCATTGAGGTCTACAATGTAACGTCCATGTGTGTTTTGACTCTCAACTAAGACTGCCAAGTCGTTAAGAATAAAATCATGTGATATCAAGCCTGAGATTCCCAGTGGTCTCTGGAAAGCCACCCTGGGCCTAGATCTCAGTTTCCAAGGGTGACTCTCATGCTTGGCCTTCTGAAATCCCAACTCAATTCATGGCAATACTTCTCTAAGTTCAGTTCCTGTACTCAGTCTCTAAGGGTATCACACCAGAGTTCAAACTCAGGTGGACTCAGTCATCCCTTTCAACTGCCACAAAAATAACCACAATTAATACCAAAACACTCCCACATGGCCCTCACCTTCTTCCATATAGACACTCATCATAACCTCTGACTGTAGATTTCCATGAGGAATGCAGCCCAAGACAGTGTCCAAAATACGCTTTCTTGCCCCTCATTTACCTAAATTCTGAGTGACCTGGACACCCTTCCTGTGAACCAGGAGTGATCAAATAGGCCTGCCGTTAATACTGATCCACTTCTCAAATTTGAGACCTACTGACTGTGGGGTTTAGATTCTTTATGTGAATTGGAGTCATGAGAAAACCCAACCACCTATGTGCTAGCCTCTGCAGGGAATTGAAGAACTCATTTGACCTAAAGGATCCCTATTCTCACTTGATTGATGTCAGAAACCTTACAGAAGAAGGCGAAAGACTTCATCCACAATGACTGCTCTTTTGCTATTTTGGTTTTGGATGCACACATGGGATCTTTCTTTAGATCCATCAGTTGCTGAGAATCTAAGCTACAGCCTAACACAGGGTCAAGACGCTGATTCAGACACATCTCTTTGCAAAGCAATTAAGCCAAGAGCCACAGCTGATGCCCATTCTTTTTTATTTGAAAAAGGTTTTCTTCAGACTTCACAAAGCGTTTTCCTTAGGCAAAGACCTTCTTGACATTCAGGGAAACAGAACAATAGGTAAGCAAAAGGCCCAAAGCAGGGTTTCTCCAATGAGACTTTACAGGTCACACTGGTATGTGAGTTTTCTGAGATGCTCGCCATTCACTTCAGTTATTCAGTACATGGCCATGTCACAGAGCATGGAGGTGGTACATATCTTGGATACAAAACCATAAGCCTATTATGGAGAGTGACCAGATTTCTGGAAGAAAACAGGAACTTAGGAAGATCGTAGGTGTTGCCCATCATTATGGCAAGCCGCATTCTATTTATAAATTGGGCAGCATGAATGCTGGTAAGCTTTCTAAAAGACAGGACACATCCATTGATGCTTTCTCTTTTCTAATATCTACAATCACGGACACAGTGGGATACAGCGACACAGAAACACTCGCATTGTCAAATGACTTACTAGAAACAATTCCCCCCAAACCAAACAAACCTCATTTCCTACCTCTTCTCAGAACATGAGCCAAAACCACAAACCCACACCCACACCCACAAAGGCACCTCTTTCCTCCAAGTAGGTTGTGACTATTTGGAGTGTCCTCTGACTGTGGGCCATTCTAGGTTCCCCCAAAATGGCCTGTCCTGTCTCAGATTTTGTGTCCTTTGCCAAGTCTCTGAAGTTGTCAGGAGCCAGCAGTGAGCCACTACCTGTTTTCTCAGGAAAGGCCCCTCTTCAGAGTTTTCCTGCCATTTGGCCATCCTAACATCAATAGGTACCAAGAAAGACTGACTCTGTCCTTGGGAAATTCAAAAAGTAAAACCACTGAGACTGGGACTGGGGCTGTCAATGTTTGACTGGCTTCCTGGATCGCAAGTTCACAGAGTTCCATCACCAAGGAAGTGAGGTGAGGTCACTTCCGTCAGGAACTGAATGAGTTCACTGCCTTGGCAACCAATCTGTCCTAAGAGTTGCTTCCAAGCTTCCCATGAGATGGAGGCTGCCCCTGCTTCCTGTGACCCTTTCACAAGTTAGAATGGTATATCACCCATAGGCACCCAGGAGCAGCTCTCCACACAGGTATCATTTGGTCCATCTTCTCTACATTAAGAATGGAGAGGCTGATTCAGACAGAACCCTTCACCCTGACCAGGTTGTTTTCCATGGAAGATGACTTTTGCACTCTCAGGTTCTTCAGAGTTGCCTACATCTTCTCCAGAGATTATATCTGCATGGACCTTTGAGGTTATCAGCAGGTGGAAGATTCCCTATATTCCTGTATTGTAACACCAACTCTGTCCCTGCTCTTCTGTAACGTTAGATTGAGGGAACCATGTATGGTTAGGGTTAATAACATGTTTGATTTGGGTTAGGAATCATTATGCTGAATAAATAATGGTATTGGGAACCTGCAATATGTATAAAAATATATAGGTGAAATATATGTATAAAAACAGAAATCTAAGTAACATTTGAAGCCCAGAAGGGCACTGGGCCCTTGATTGGGATACTTAGCTTTGAAAAAATTGATATACAATGGCATAGGAGCTTGTACTTTGGATCATAGAATGTAGAAGAGAACATCCAGTCAAAAAGGATAGTCGGTAGTGAAAGGTTAATAAAATAGGTACTTGTCACTTACTGTTTTTCTGTATGCTTAACAAAACACTGTTGAAATCTTGAGAACTGTTTGCTAATCTTGTTCCCAGAATGTGCTGTCCCCAACTGCCAAAGTGTAGAATGTACTCCCTCACCCGGTTGCATGCAAACCGACCACTCGCCCTGACCCATCAGTATACTTCCCTCCCTGCCCTCTCCAAGGAAAATATATATGTTCTGCTTAAACTGTTCTCAGGGCTCTCTGCTCTATTCAAGTGAGCTCCGAGCCCCAGCATGCTGGACCCAGAATAAACCCTTTGCTGTTGGATAAGACAGTCTGTTAGTGGTCTCTTCCTTCCATGCTCACCCGACCTTTACATAAGGAGATTCCACCGAGTTTTGGCAGCGGCGGACAAAAGACCCTAACGGGTTCCTCTTGGGTTAAGTAAGGCACCTCTTTCTTGTTTCAGTGTTAAGGTTAGTGCTGGGCAAAATGGCTGTTGATGAAGAGCGTGAGTTCTCTCCGATGGTGGGTGACAGACGTGTCACAGAGCCACAGGCTACATCCCTGGGGAACTTCCCAAAGACTCGGGAAATCGAGGAACAATAGTCTCTTCGACTCAGTAATATTTTGTATCTGATTCGGAATTGCCAGCCCATTGGGTTTTGCTGGCTACTCAGTCCTGGTCTCAGTTTTGGATGTCCATTGAATGTCTTTATTGTCTTGTCTTGTCTGTGTCGTGTGTCTTGCATTCACTCTTTGTGTATCTTTCATTATGGGACACAGCACTTCAATGCCCCTGTCCCTGACCCTTGATCACTGGACCAAAGTCCGCTTAAGGGCTCAGAATCTTTCTTTTTTAGTTAAACGCTGGACCTTTCAGAATGTCTGTGCCTCAGAATGGCCCACCTTTGAATTTGGATGGCCCCTAGAAGGATCTTTCTACTTCCCACTAATTTAAGAAGTCAGAGATATTGTCTTTCACCCGGGCACACATAGCCATCCGGATCAACAGCCATATATCTTAACTTTGCTGGACCTCTGCAAATCTCCTCCTCAATGGGTGAAGCCTTTCTTTGTCCCTTCCCCTGCTCCTACTCCTTCCCCCATGATCTCTCAAACCCTCTGCTCCTCCTCCTCCTCCACCCTTTGTAATCCCTGAGTCAAAAGATTTGACTCTTCTGGACTCTCTTCCCCCTTATTATACCCTGCCTTCGTCCCCCAACCACCAACACCCTCTAAGTGATTCCCCTGCAGCTGACTCAGCCTCTCTACCACTGGAGGAATATAAGCTGGCCCAGCGCCCTCCAGATAACTCCCCCGCAGCACACACAGCCCCTCCTCCGCAGGAGGAAGCTAGCCCAGCTAAGGAAACTTGATGGTGGTGAATGATTGAAAACCCTGGAACTCCTGTGATGCTCCCACTATGTCTCTACAGACCATTGATTGACGAAGGCCATGGGGGGAAAATGCAAGCCTACAAATATTGGCCTTTCTCCTCTTCCGACCTATATAACTGGAAATATAACAATCCCCCTTTTTCCGAGGACCCCACAGGGCTCACAGGTCTGGTTGAGTCATTGATATTTTCACATTTGCCTACTTGGGATGACTGTCAACAATTCCTAGGGACTCTCTTCACGACAGAGGAACAAAAGAGAATCTTCCTGGAAGCTATAAAAAAATGTCCTCCGACCAGATTGGAGAGTGATACATCTTCCCAACTTAATCAAAGCTGGTTTTCCTTTGAAACAACCCAACTGGGACACCAACACCATTGAAGTTAGAAAGCATCTGTCCACTTATCGCCAGGTTCTAATAGTGGGCATCCAAGTGGCCACTAGGCGACCAACTAATTTGGCCAAGGTAATAGAGATTATTCAAAGGCCTGATGAATCTCCCTCTATGTTTCTAGAGAGAATTATGGAGGCAAGTAGGAGATATACTCCTTTCGATCCTCAGGCAGAGGATCAAAAGGCATCTGTCATGATGGCCTTTATTGGGCAAGCTGCCCTGGATATTAAAAGAAAGTTACAATGCTTAGATGGATTACAAGATATGACTTTGAGAGATTTAGTCAGAGAAGCCAAGAAAATATACCTTAAGAGAGAAACTGAGGAAGAGAATGAAGCAAAGTGAGGATAAAAGAAACAAAAGACAGAATAAGGCGCTGACTAAGGTCCTGGTCACAACAACAAAAGGGCCAGAAATTAAGAAACAGGGAGACAGGAAGGGATACCTGGGCCCACGCCAGAGGCCACTCCTTGCCTCAGATCACTGTGCCTACTGTAAAAAAAAAAGGACACTGGGCCAAAGAGTTCCCTAGAAAGAGACAGCCACTCCTGCCAGCCATTCTGACTCTTGAGGATGACTCCAAAAGTCGGGGCTAACATCCCCTCCTGGAGCTCAGGGTAACTTTTGAAGTGTAGGGGACCCCAGTAAACTTTGAAGTGGATACAGGGGCAATATACTCAGCCCTCAAGGCCCCATTGGGCCATCTATCAAATAAAAGGTCTCTAGTTCAAGGGGCAAATGGCAGTAAGTATCGGGCTTGGACAACTAAGAGGACCATAGACCTGGGAAAAGGAAAATCCATCAATCCTTCCTAGTAATCACAGAATGCTTGGCCCCATTGATGGGCAGAGATCTGCTCAACAAGTACCGGGCCAAAATAACTTTTAACCCTGAAGGCCCCCAAGTGGAATTTCTAAATCCTTCACTAAAAACTCCTATAGTCACAGCTCTAAATATGTCAGTAGAAAATGCACATCAACTCACTCACCTTGGTTCAAAGAAACTGCAGGTATTTCTGAAGTATCAAGAACAGAGTTTTCCACTAACTGACTCACAGCAAAAAGAAATAACTAAATGGGTAAAAAAAGCCTGTCGAGTCCATCAATTGGTAAATGCTTACCCTTCCAAGCTTCCTGCAGGAAAGCACCTACGAGGAACCAGACCAGGACAATTCTGGGCAGTTGACTTTACTGAAATTAAGCCAGCAAGGTATGGACATAAATATCTTCTAGTCTTTGTAGATACATTTTTAGGATGGATTGAAGCCTTCCCCACTAAAAGAAAAAAAAAAAAGAAACAATGCAAATGGTGGTCAAGCAGATCCTGAAAGACATTTTTCAAAGATACGGCCTGCCAAAGGTAATACGGTCTGATAATGCACCGGCGTTCGTGGCCCAAGTAAGTCAGGGGTTAGCCAGGAACCTGGGGATTCATTGGAAGTTTTATTGTGCTTACAGACCCTAGAGTTCAGGACAGGTAGAAAGAATGAATAGAACCATTAAAGAGACCTCAACAAAATTAAGCTTAGAGACCAGCATAAATGATTGGACTATGCTCATGCCTTATACAATGTTTCGTGCAAGAAATACGCCCTCTGTTTCTTTGAGTAACCACACCCCCTGTGAATATCTAGGGTGCCTCTCCTCCAGTAATGGACCAAAGCCCAACTCTAAGACCTAACGATCCCTTTCACACCCCCTTGCTTGACAGACTTAAAGCTCTTGAAAGATCTCAGTGATACCTGTGGAAAAAGCTGGCCACTGCCTACCAAACTGGGGACGAGGGGACTCCACATCGATATCAAGTAAGAGATTCATCTACATAAGATGATATCAGGTGTCATCCCTGGAACCCCACTGGAAAGGACCATACCAGGTGGTACTTATAACATCTACAGTGGTAAAGGTAGACGGAATCACTTCCTGGATCCATGCCTCTCATCTCAAGCCTGCGCCCTGTCCACACTCTGGCTGGAAACTGGAAAAGACTGGTAACACTTTCAAATTGCATATTCACCATGTGGATAAGCCTATAGACTCTCCCCTCAGCCACAAGTAGTCCTAACCCTCATCAGCCCGTTCAGCAGCGTTGGCTGATCACAAATTCTATTGGAAAAGAAGTATAATCTATCTCGCATACAGCCCACTTAGGGACCTGGTGACCATCTCTCCACCCAGACATTTGTCAGCTGGCTATAGGTCTTTCCTAATGGGATATCCCTGATGAAGAGGATCCCACTAAAATTCCATTAAATCCCTTCCTTACCATAGATAATGGAAACAAACATTATGGATGTAGGGACACACGAGCCAGACGCAGGTTGGCTAGCCTAGATTACTGTGTTTACCCGGCCGACTGTCAAAGCCATAAACAGCCATGGCTATGTGGGGGAAAAGCCGACTTCTTCTGTAAGTCATGGGGATGTGAGCATACAGGGGCTGCCTGATGGAACCCAAACTCCGCATTAAATTCAGTACACAGCATTGGCCATATTACGAATTAGAAAACAAAAACTGATGGCAACCAGAGGGGACTCTAGATCCTCAAATCCTGTGTGACCTTTTTAACATCTGCTGGTGCTCAAAAGGGTAAAAGGAGATTCCACTATGTAGAGGCCTTTTCCCTTCTTCGCTCACATCCTGAACTATGCTTACCCAATAGATCCTCACCTTCAGCCTTCTGCTCCAGAGTCTCTGCTGTCACTCCCACCTCAGCAACCTGATTTCTCCACTACAATTATTAGATCAAAAATCCAAATCTCTGCTGGTTCTCAGACCATTGCCCCCTTGCTGACGTAGCAGGTACTGAGGTACCCCTCCACCCACTCACTCCTCTCTTCTCCTGTCAGTGCCCGCACCGGGTCCCACCAGGTCCTCTTACCAACTAACCCAAAGCTCAAACCAGCTGAGGAGAGCCCTCAGACCCATATCCAAGATGTAATGAAAATGGCCTTTAAAGTTGCTTTGTCATCACTGAAAACAGTTTACTAAGAATTTAAAGTCCCTAACATGTGTTTTGGGATACTCACAACCATCTTCTTCTTTGCTCTACCTGTTCTACTGCTCAAATATTTGTTGCTAGGAAAATTCCAAACCACTTTCCAATTATTTTTTTACATCTCTCTTTTCTCATTCTCAGATACTCTGAGCTGCTCTCAGCCCCACCTTCTCCGTCTTTCCCCTCTGTACCAGGCCCAAAGAAAAGTCTTTAACTGACCTTCTCCAGAAGTCTTCACCATGGCTGACTTTAGGACTTTCAGCAAAAGAGTCCCTATAAAAAAGTTCAATGTAGTTAAACTTCCTATTTTCATGTTGCCCTGTTCTACTTGGCCACTGGCTAAAAAAATTAGCACTCCTAATCAAGACACCCCCTTACTAGTTTTTCACAAAAATATGTGAACAAGGCCTCTGGCCTTGACATGGGGCTTCACAGAGATGGCTACATTTCTAAGTTAACGAAGTTAGCAACTGGGCTCCGTGGTAACAGCTGGAAATGGGAAAATAAGAAAGGGAAGAAAAAGCTCTTTCCCTCCCAGGTGTCCTTGAAAAGTTAACTTGCCCAGAACCGAGGAAAAAACAGAAACAAAACTGCTTTTTTCAACTTCTGCAGACTGTGAACTTCTGAGCCCCTTCCATTACATGTTGGGTACAAAATTCTGAAACTACCTAAACTTGGGTTTCAGAGGATTACTTGATTACAACAGAATCAATGCCCTCTGAATCTGGTTGCCACCAAATAGGACTGTTTCCCTGTCTTCAGTGCTATCTTAGGTGAGTTGCCTTGTCCGTCCCTACTACAGCATGATTCTATATACTTAAACATTGTTAATGTTTTCATGAAATGGTCAACAGATGTGATTAATTGTGTAATCGTGCAGATGTTTCCCAGAGTGCTCTATCACAATGCAGGTTCATTTGAAGATCAAATAGGGGGGCATTCAACCCGGTTCCACTGAAAATATATATCCCTCAACTTAGCCATCATATTAGGAATAGAAATTGCTGCACTGGTGGCCACGGGAACCACTGCTTTGTCCATGGGACTCAACAAATGACCCAACAAATGACAGCAATAGACCAAAACTAAGATATTAGAAACCTCCATCAGAGCTTTGCATGAGTCTTTTACCTCTCTCTCTGAAGTTGTTTTTCAGACCACTCGAGGGTTGGACCTCCTTGTCATGAGAAAAGGGGCCTCTGTGCTGCATTGAGAGAAGAAAGTTGTTTGTATGCCGAGCATACTGGAGTTGTAATAAAATCTAAGAGTAAATTAAAAAGATTCCTTGAAAAGCATCAAAGAGACAGAGAGGCCCAAAAAAGGTGGTTTGAGTCTTGGTTCACACAGTCTTCCTGGTTAACTACGTTTTTTTATCAACCCTGGCCGGTCCAATAATAATCCTCATATTATTGCTAACTATTAAACCCTGTTTTCTCAACCGTGTAATTTCTTTTCTCCAGGCTCAAATTGGACGAGTTAAACTTATGGTAATACCCCACTAGTATACATAGAATGTGACACCCCCCAATGATCATTTTTATGATTAAAAGTAGCCAGAAGAAGAAGTGGGGAATAAAAGGTTAATAAAATAGGTACTTGTCACTTCCTGTTTTTCTGTATGCTTAACAAAACACTGTTGAAATCTTGAGAAATGCTTGCAAATCTTGTTCCCAGTATGTGCTGTCCCCAACTGCCCAACTGCAGAATGTGCTCCCTCACCCAGTTGCACGCAAATCGCCCACTCGCCCTGATCCATCAATAAACTTCCCTCCCTGCCCTCTCCAGGTAAAGTATATAAGCTCTACTTAAGCGATTCTCAGGGCTATCTGCTCTATTCAAGTGAGCTCTGAGCACCAGCATGCTGGACACTCAATAAACCCTTTGCTGTTGCATGAGATAGTCTGTTGGTGGTTTCCTCCTGCGAAGCTCGCCCGACATTTACTATAATGATTGAAAGTAGAAGAGAACATCCAGTCAAAAAGGGATTGTTGATAGAAATAGGAAGATAGTACGTTTAGGAAGAAGTGTGAGTATAGGATTTGGAACAAAAGTTCGTTAGCTACAGGGTTTCGGTTACAGAGTGATTGTTAAAGTTAGCACAGGTGAAGAGTCAGTCACAATGATGAACTGGGGAAAACATGAAGTAAAGCAGATATAAATAGAGACATTACAAAATAAGGCAAAGTATAAAGTGAGTGATAGGATTAGACATTTTGAACAGGGTTGAGTTTGAATACATAATTTAGGAAGAAACAAATATGTAGTCACCAATAGGATTGACATTTGAGAGCATTAGGCAAATTTCAGGTGGATGAATATTTCTGAGAATAATCTTGTGAATAGTTGATTATAAATCCACATACATGAACATGAATGAATTTAGGGAGTGTACATAAGACACATATATTTCATATTTAGAAAAATCTGGAGAGTACACACAGACAAAAAAAGTAGCAATATATGTCAATCAAAATTCATCATAAAATATATATCATCCACAGATCCAAAAATATTCATTTTACTGAACATGGATTTATGTATAATGTTGTTCAACTAGGAAGCTCACCCATTGTTTCAATATTCAGTACCAACAGGGTTTAGTAGGAGTGATCTCGTCTCACAATTTGTATCTGCCAAGTAAGCCAAATCACAAGAACAAACGTGTGGTACCAGGTAGGATTGTATATGTCCATATTAAAATACACATGCTGAATAGGCTACAGAGAAAGGGAGACAGGAATTCACATGTTTGTTAACTTTAAAAATACATGGAGAACTATTTCAACAAACAATTGACTAGATTTATAACTCCTACTCTGTATCATGCAGAAGGGAAGTCCAACTATACACCGTGCCTCCTCTGAACTACTTGTATTTCTATTCTGTTTGGGTTATTTTTCTCCATCATATTAGGATTAGTAGTCAGAGTCTGGTAGGGTATGGGTTAGTGTCAGGGATTCAGTATTTTGAATGGAAAACAGGAAATTGAATCCAATGTGTATGCAAACATATGCTACAGAAAAATCTTTCCACTCTCATCCAGAACAATGCCTTGACATTACCTTCGCCTCAAGAAAAACACAATTAGAGTAGAAGAGTTAAAAAATTTGTGAATACCTATCTGGATTGGAAAATGCTCCCGATTTCACATCATTGGAGATGGTAGAGGAGTTTCTAAAAGTAATGGACAGGGTAAACACTCCACAAACCTCGAGCTCTGCTGGCCTAAATATTTTTGAGGATCTGCCTCTGAGGTTGAGCACTTGAAATATATGCTGTTGTCAGGAGCTTTAGCTTACTTTGTAGTGAGACCATCAAAGCTGGGTCTGCATCTATGTGATCTGGATGACATGGTTACTTACTTTCCAATGAAATGAGGCAACAGTGCTGAATTCTCTCTTTGTAGGTAAACTGTGGCCTCTGAGGGCTAATTGTCTCTTCGTGTGGACTGTGAAGCCATTTGGCCATCCTCTAATTTTCGTGGTGTTTTTGCTGCTGCTCTGGGAGGTTGGTATTTGCTTCACAAAATACGAGTTCAAATGGGACACAGTGCTGGAGGAGTTCTGTCAGGTGTGGGGGGAAGGGTCTGGAGGAGAATGCACCAAACAGTATTTTATCCCACGTAGCCTGCCCCCTTGACAATAGCAACATGATTCAGAACATTGCCCTGAAACCTCTCCATATAACAAGATTCCTTTACATATAAGGGTCTGCTGGCTACACCATGTCAGTCACAAGCCATTTGGAATCCAATGGTAGATCCTCATGGCCCTACCACTGATGTTTTATCAAACACCTGCACACCACTGCTCTGGGCCACTACTCAGCAGGATCCAACTTACTGGCATCTCTGTTCTAAACCATTTTCATGCAATCCAGTAAATCAAGGTACTGTCTGGTATACTCATGATCAGCAACAAGACATCCAAAAGTTTTCCAGTGCCACCTGGTCATGGGAATTTCAAAAATTTCATGGTATTTATCTAACCATTTTTCAAAGATGAAGTTGGAGTCACTGTGGGTTTCAATTCATTCAGGAATCATTAAATGGTGAGGAAGCTCATTTCAATGATAGCTCTAAAGAACTCTCACAGGCAAGGCTTCTGAAAGAGTGCCCAAAGAGGCCACATAAAGCCAGGCCCATTGAGGTCTACAAGGTGAGGCCCATGTGTGTTTTGACTCTCAACTCAGCCTGCCAAGTCTTTAATAATAAAATCATGTTATATCCTGGCGGAGATTCCCAGTGCTCTGTGGAAAGCCACCCTGGGCCTAGATCTCAGTTTCCAATGGCGACTCTCATGCATGGCCTACTAAAATTCCAACAAAATTCATGGCAATATTTCTCTGACTTTAGTTCCACAACTCAGTCTCTAAGGGGAATCACACCAGAGTTCAAGCCCAGGTGGACACAGTCATTTTTTCCAACCGACACACAAATGACCAAAATTATAACCAAAACACCTCCACATGACACTAATCCTCTTCCATGTAGAGACTCATCCTCACCTCTGGCGAAGGTTTCTATGAGGGGCGCAGCCAAAGACAGTTTCCAAAATAAGCTCGCTTGCCCCTCATTTGCCTAAAGTCAGGGTGGCCTGGACACCCTTCCTGTGAACCAGGAGTGACAAAATAAGCATGCCTTTAATACTGCTCTGTTTCTCCAATTTGAGCCCTACTGATTTTCAGATATAGATTCTTTATTTCATTTGGAGTCATGTGAAAACCCAAGCACCACTGCAGGGCTTGGAAGAACTCATTTCATCCAAAGAATCCCTATTCTCACTTGATAGAGGTCATGAACCTAACAGAGGAAGGCAAGTGACTTCATCCACAATGACTGATCTTTTTGCAATTATGGTTTTGGATGGACACAAGCGATCATTCTTTAGATCCATCAGGAGCTGAGAATCTAAGTCACAGCCACACATAAGACCAAAAGGCTAATTCAGCCACATCCCTTACCAAAGCAATTAAGCAAAGAGCCACAGATGATGCCCATTCATTTCCATTTCAAAACTGTTTTCCTCAGGCTTCACAGAGGGGTGGCCTGAGGCAAAGGCCTTCCAGACATTCAGGGCAACAGAAAAATAGTTAAGCAAAAGATCCAAAGTAGGGTCTCTCCTCTGAGACTTTCCTGGTCACACTGATATTTGACATTCAGGGCAACAGAACAATAGTTAAGCAAAAGATCCAAAGTAGGGTCTCTCCACTGAGACTTTCCTGGTCACACTGATATCTGAGTTTTCTGAGAATCTCGCCATTCTCTTAAGCTATCCAGTACATGGCCATGTCACAGGGCTTGGAGGTGGTACATATCTTGGAAACAAAACCATGAGCCAATTCTGGAGAATGGCCAGAATTCAGGAAGAAAACAGGAACTTAGGTAGATAGCAGGTGTTGCCCATGGATAAGACAGGTTGCATTCCATTCATTAATTGGCCAGGATGAATTATGGGAAGATTTATACTAGACTAGACATATATTAATGCATTATCTTTTCAAATGTCTACAACAACGGACACAGTGAAATACACAGACATAGGAACACTAGTCTGGTCAAACGACTTACTAGAAATAGTCCACTGCAAACGAAAAAACCGACTTTCCTACCTATTCTCAGAACATGAGACAGAACCACAAACACACACCCACTCCCACAAAGGCACCTCCTTCCCTCAAGTAGGTCTGTGACTATATAAAGTGTTCTCTGACTTGTGGGCCATACTATCTTCTCCCAAAATGGCCTGTCCTCTATCAGATCTGGTTTCCTTGGCCAACTATGTTAAGGTGTCAGGAAAAAGTGGTGAGCCACTACCTGCTTTCTCAGGAAAGGTCCCTCTTCAGAGCTCTCCTCCATTTGTCCTTCCTCACATCAGTAGGTACCAAAAAAGACTGACTCTGTCCTTGTTAAATCCAACCAAGTGAGCCCACTGATACTGGGACTGGGACTGCTTCTGGGTGCCTGACTTCTTGGATACCAAGTTCAGAGAGTTCCATCACCAAGGAAATGAGGTATGTCACTTTCTTTGGAACTGAATGAGGTCACTGCCTTGGCAAACACTTTGTCCTAAGAGTTGCTTCCAAGGGTCCCATGAGATGGAGCCGGCCTCTACTTCTTGTGACACTTTCACTAGTTAGAATGGTATATCAACCAGAGGAACCTGGGAACAGCTCTTCACCCAGGCCTGGTATTGTCCATCTTCTCTACAATAAGAAGAGAGAGGCTGATTCAGACACATCCCTTCATCCTGACCAGGTTGTTTGCCATGGAAGATGACTTTTGCTCTCTCAGGTCCTTTATACCTGCCTAAATCTTCTCCAGGTATCATTTCTGAATGGACCTTTGAGGTTCTCGCAGGTGGAAGGTACCCTAATTTCCTGTATTGTAAGAACAACTCTTTCCCTGCTCTTCTGTAAAATGAGATTGAGGGAACAGTGTATGTTTCGGGTTAATAACAGGTTCGATTTCAGTTAGGAATCATTCTGTGAGATGAATAATGGTATTGGGTACCTACGATATTTATAAGAATATAGAGTTGAAATAAATGTACAAAAACAGAAATCTAAGTAAGATTTGAAGGCCAGAAATCATTCGGCCCTTGACTGGGATACTTAGCTTTTAATTATGTTCTGCAAAGATGTCTCAGATAATTCAATAATAAATGGCATAGGACCTTGTACCTTGGATGATTGAATGTAGAAGAGAACATCCAGTCAAAAAGGGATAGTAGGTAGGATTAAGAAGATAGTCGGTAGGTTTAGGAAGAAGAGTGAGTATAGGATTTGTATCAAAAGTTCTTTCCTAATAGGGTTTTGGTTAGAGGGTGAATGTTAATGTCAGCACATATGAAGAGTGAGTCACTATGATGAGCTTGGGAAAATATGTAGAAAAGCAGATATCAATAGAGACATTATGAAATCATGCAAAGTATAAAATGAGTGATAGGATTAGACATTTTCTACAAGGTTGAGTTTCAATATATAATCTTATGAAGAAACAAATATGTCGTCACCAATAGGATTGACATTTGAGAGCATTAGGCAACCTGGACATGGATGTTTTAGTAATCCATGTACAATTTCCCTTTTGGCTTTGGTACAGTCTTAAGTGTGACCTTCACATTTTTAGTTCCGAATATTACTGTGATAAAATGTTTATGTAGATCAGGTGACATGAGTATTTCTACCACCTTTTCTGGGAGCAATATATTGAAGACATAAAATTAGTTTTGGGGGTACAAAGAGGTGTACCCTGTGTCTATGAATATAGAGATAAAGCATGAATAGATCATAATGTGAATAAATAATATAAGTTGTTCCAAATTTAAATTATGTATTGAACTGATATCTGAAAAATTACAGGAAATCTTATATTGATATACAATCATTCATTCCGACCAATTATACATCAAATGGTAATATTAGTGTTTTGGTTTATCATGAAGAGTGTGTGAGTTTTGCTTCAATAGTGATTATGGAAATTGAAAATAATGTGTTTGGAAAGAATTCTCATGAAAAGACCAGTCAAGAAACCCTGATAATACATGTGTTCTGAAGCAATAAGTGATTAAAGTTGAAACAAATGCCTATAAATTTGTTAACTTGTGGATGAAATGTATATCCTATGATGTGCAAACCCTGAAGAAATAGTAATGTACCAGTGTTGAATACAAATGAATGTCAAATTACATATCATGTGCCATAGGAATCTACTTGCATTGATGTTAGACTGGGTTAGTTACTGTAGAATTATTAGGATTTGTATGCACCATTCACTGAAGTTAGTTTTCAGTACTAGGAAACAAACATGTATTTCAGTTAAATGAATATGTCTGAGAATAATCTTGTGAAAAGTTGATTATAAATCCAAGTACATGAACATGAATGAATTAAGAGAGTGTATATAAGACACATATTTCATATTTTGAAAAATCTACAGAGTGTATGTATATATACAAAAAAAACACAAATAGACATTAAAAAGTAGCAATATATATGCCAAACAAAATTCATCATTAAATATATATCGTCCACAGATGCAAAAATATTTATTTTACTGAACTTGAGCTTATGTATAATGTTGTTCTACTAGGAAGCTTGTAGGTTGAATTTTCAGTTCCAACAGCGTTTAAGAGGAGTGAACTCTTCTCACAATTTGTATCTGCCAAGTCAGCCACCTCCCAAAAATGTACATGTGATACCTGGTAGGATTCTATATATGTATATAAATATACATGGGTGAAATGGCTACAGAGAATTGGAAACAAGAATTCACATATCTGTTAACTTTAAAAACACATGGAGAACTATTTCAATTAAAAATTGACTAGATTTATAACTCCTACCTTATATAATGCAAAAGGCAAGTCCAAATATACAACATGCCTTCTCTGAACTGCTTGTATTTATATTTGTTTGGGTTATTTTTCTCCTTTTTATTAGGTTGAGTAGTCTGAGCCTAATAGGTTCGGGTTAGTGTCAGGGATTCACTATTTCAATAGGAAAATTGAAAAATGAATCCAATGTGTATGCAAATATGTGCTGCATAAATATCCTTCCACTCTCATCCAGAGCAATGCCTTGTCAATCCCTTTGCCCCAATTAAGACACAATTGGAGGAGAAGAGTTAGAAAATCAGTGAATACATATCTGGAATGGAAATGCTCAGGAGTTCACAATCTTGGAGGTGGTAGAGGAGTTTCCAAAAGTAAGGGACTGGGTTAACACTCCACAAACATGGAGCTCTTCTGGCCTAAAAACTTTTTGAGAAACTTTCTGTGAGGTTGGGCACTTGAAAAATATGTTATTGTCAGGAGATTTGACTTCTTTGCGTGAGACCATCAAAGCTGGGTCTGCATTTATGTGACCTGGAGGACATGGCTTCTTATATTCCAATAAAGATGAGCAGCAGTGCTGCATTATCTCTTTGTAGGTAAACTGTGACCACTGGGGACTAAGTTTCTCCCCATGTGGACTGTGAAGCCATTTGGTCCTGGTCCACTTTTTGTCGTGTTTTTGCTACTGCACTCGGAGTTTGGTATTTGCTTCATGACATACAAGGAGCTAAACTGGAACACAATGCTGGAGGGAGTTCTGTCACGTGTGGTGTGCCAGGGTATGCAGGAGAATGCACCAACCAGGCTTCTATCCCTCATAGCTTGCCCCATTGCCCCCTTGTCCATATCAACCTAATTCTGAACATTGCCCTGAAACCTCTCCATATAACAAGATGCCTTTACATATAAGGGTCTGCTGGCTGCACCATGTAAGTAACATGCCATTTGGAATACAATGGTAGATCCTCATGACCCTACCACTGGTGATTTATCACACACCTGCCCAAAACTGCTCTAGGCCCACTACTCAGCAGGCTCTAACTTACTGGCATCTCTGTACTACACCATTTTCATGAAACCCAGTCAATCAAGGCACTGTCTGGTATACTCTTGATCAGCAATAGGACATCCAAAGGTTCTCCAGTGCCACCTGGTCATGGGAATTTCAAAATTTTCATGGTATTTATCTAGCCATTTTTCAAGGATGAAGTTGGAGGCACTGTGGCTTTCAATTCATTCAGTAACCATTAAATGTTGAGGAAGCTCAATTCAATAAAAGCTCTGGAGAACTCTCACAGGCAAGGCTTCTGAAAGAGTGCCAAAATGGCCACATGATGCCAGGCCCATTAAAGTCTACAATGTGAGTCCTATGTATTTTTCGACTCTCAAATATGGCTGCCATGTCTTTGAGAATAAAATCATGTGATATCCTGGCAGAGATTCCCAGTGCTCTGTGGAAAGCCACCCTGGCCCTAGATCTCAGTTTACAAGGGCGACTCACATGCGTGGCATCCTAAAATCCAAACAAAATTCATGGCAATACTTCTCTGAGTTCAGTTTCACAACTCAGTCTCTAAGGGGAATCACACCAAAGTTCAAGCCCAAGTGGACCCAGTCATTTCTTCCAACCGCCAAACAAATGGCCAAAATTAAAACCAAAACATTCCCACATGGCCCTCATCTTCTTCCATATAGTCACTCATCGTAACCTCTGGCTGGAGTTTTCCATCAGGGGCACAGCCCAAGACTGTGTCCAAAAAAGCTCGCTTGCCCCTCATTTGCCTAAAGTCAGGGTGGCCTTGACAGCCCTCCTGTGAACCAGAAGTGATCAAATAAGCCTGCCGTTAATACTGCTCTGTTTCTACAATTTGAGGCCTACTGACTTTCAGGTATAGATTCTATATGTGATTTGGAGTCATGCGAAAACCCAAGCACCTCATCAGGGCTTTGAAGAACTCATTTGACCCAAAGAATCCCTATTCACACTTGATGGAGGTCAGGAACCTAACAGAGGAAGACGAGAGACTTCATCCACAATGACTGATTTTTTGCCATTATAGTTTTGGACGCACACATGGGATCATTCTTTATATCCATCATGTGCTGAGAATCTAAATCACAGCCACAAAGAAGGCCAAGAGGCTAATTCAGCCACATCCATTTCCAAAGCAATTAAGCAAAGAGCCACAGGTGATGCCTATTCATTTCCATTTCAAAACTATATTCTTCAGGCTTCACAACGGGGTGCCCTGAAGCAAAGACCTTCCAGATATTCAGTGTAACAAAACAGTACTTAAGCAAAAGGTTCAAAGCAGGGTCTCTCCACTGAGAGTTTCTTGGTCACACTGATATCTGAGTTTTCTGAGATGCTCGCCATTCTTTTCAGCTATCCAGTACATGACCATGTCACAGAGCTTGGAGGTGGTACATATCGTGGACACAAAACCATGAGCCTATTCTGGAGACTGGCCAGAATACAGGAAGAAAACATTAACTTGGGAAGATAGCAAGTGTTTCCCTTCGATAAGACAAGCTGCAGTTCATTCATATATTGGGCAGGATGAATTTTGGGAATATTTATACTTTAAAGGACACATTCATTAATGCATTTTCTTTTCTAATGTTTACAACAACGGACACAGTGGAATACACAGACATGGAAATACTTGCCTTGTCAAACGACTTACTAGAACAGTCCACTGAAAACCAAAAACAAAAAAAAAACAACAAATAAAAAACGCCTTTCCTACCTATTCTCAGAACATGAGACAGAACCACAAAGCCATACCCACTCCCACAAAGGCAGCTCCTTCCCCCAAGTATGTCTGTGATTAGAAGGAGTGTCCTATGACTGGTGAGCCATACTATGTTCTCCCAAAATGGCCTGTCCTCTTTCAGATCTGGTTTCCATGGCCAACTCTGTGAAGTTGTCAGGAAAAAGTGGTGAGCCACTACCTGCTTTCTCAGGAAAGGTCCCTCTTCAGAGCTCTTCTGGCATTTGGCCATCCTCACATCAGTAGGTACCAAGAAAGATTGATTTTGTCCTTGGAAAATCCAAACAAGCGAGTCCACTGGGACTGGAACTGGGACTGCCTCTGGGTGCCTGGCTTCTTGGATACCAAGTTCAGAGAGTTCCATCACCAAATAATGAGGTATGTCACTTTCTTTGGAACTGAATGAGGTCACTGCCTTGGCAACCACTTTTCCCTAACAGTTGCTTCCAAGGGTCCCATGAGATGGAGCCGGCCCCTACTTCCTGTGACACTTTCACAAGTTAGAATGAAATATCAACGATAGGCACCCAGGAACAGCTCTACACACAGGTCTGGTTTTGTCAGTCTTCTCTACAATAAGAAGAGAGAGGCTGATTAAGACACATCCCTTCATCCTGACCAGGTGTTTTGCCATGGAAGATGAGTTTTGCTCACTCAGGTCCTTTATACCTGCCTACAACTTGTCCAGGTATCATTTCTGCATGGACCTTTGAGGTTCTCAGCAGGTGGACTGTCCCCTTCTTTCCTGTATTGTAAGAACAACTCTGTCCCTGCTCTTCTGTAAAATGAGATTGAGGGAACAGTGTATGTTTCGGGTTAATAACAGGTTCGATTTGTGTTAGGAATCATTCTGTGTGATGAATAATAGTGTTGGGGACCTTCGATATTTAAAAGAATATGGAGGTTAAATATAAGTATGAGAACAGAAATCTAGGTATGATTTGAAGCCCAGAAGGGCATTGAGCCCTTGATTGGGATAATTAGCTTTGAATTATGTTCTGCAAAGATGTCTCAGTTAATTCAATACACAATGGCATAGGACTTTGTACCTTGGATGATTGAATGTAGAAGAGAACATCCAGTCAAAACGGGATAGTCAGTAAGATTATGAAGCTAGTCGGTAGGTTTAGGAAGAAGAGTGAGTATTTGATTTGGACAAAAGTTCTTTAACAATAGGGTTTCGGTTAGAGAGTGAATGTAAACGTCAGCACATATGAAGAGTCAGTCACTATGATGAGCTGGGAAAAAATGTAGAAATGCAGATATCAATAGAGACATTATGAAATCAGGCAAAGTATAAAGTGAGTGATAGGATTAGACATTTTCAACAGGGTTGAGTTTGAATACATAATCTTTTGAAGAAAAAAATATGTAGTCACCAATAGGATTGACAGGTAAGAGCATTAGGCAACCTGGACATAGATGTTTTTAGTAATCCATGTTCACTTTTCATTTAGTCCTTCGTGCAATCAAAACCGTGACCATTACATTATTTGTCCAGAATATTACTGTGAAAAAATGTATATGTAGATCAGGTGACATGAGTATTTCGTCCACCATTTCTGGAAACAATATATTGAAGACGTAAAATTAGTATTGGGGGTACAAAGAGGTGCACCCTGTGTCTATGAATATAGAGATAAAGCATGAATAGACAATACTGTGAATAAATAATATAACTTGTTCAAACATTAAATAATATATTGAACTGATATCTGGAAAATTACAGGAAATCTTATATTGATATACAATCATTCATTCCCACCAATTATACATCTAATGGTAATATTAGTGTTTTGGTTTATCATGAACAGTGTGTGAGTTTTGCTTCAAAAGTGATTATGGAAATCAAAAATAATATGTTTGGAAAGAAGTCTCATGAAAAGACCTTTCAGGAAACCTGGAGGAATGCATATATTGTAAAGCAGGAAGCGATTGAAATTCAATCAAATGCCTATAAATTTGCTAATTTGTGGATGAAATATATATCCTATGATGTGCATAAACTCATGAAATAGTAATGTACCATTGTTGAATAAAAATGAACGTCAAAATACACATCATGTCCCATAGGAATCTACTGGCATTGATTTTAAACTGTAGAAATATTAGGATTCTCGTGCATTATTCACCGAATTTAGTTATCTCTTTTTTTAAATTTTTATATATGGTTGTTCAAAACATTACATAGTTCTTGATAAATAATATTTCACACTTTGATTAATGTGGGTTATGAACTCCCATTTTTGCCCCGTATACAGATTGCAGAATCACATCAGTTACACATCCATTGATTCATATATTGCCATACTAGTGTCTGTTGTATTCTGCTGCCTTTCCTATCCTCTACTATCCCCCCTCCCCTCCAGTCTCCTCTCCTCTTCTCTCTCTACCCCCTATACAGTAATAAATTTCTCCCCCTTGTATTATTTTTCCCTTTCCCCTCACTTCCTCTTGTATGTAATTTTGTATAACCCTGAGGTTCTCCTTCCATTTTCATGCAGTTTCTCTTCTCTCTCCCTTTCCCTTCCACCTCTCATCCCTGTTTAATGTTAATCTTCTTCTCATGCTCCTCGTCCCTACTCTGTTCTTAGTTACTCTCCTTATATCAAAGAAGACATTTGGCATTTGTTTTTTAGGGATTGGCTAGCTTCACTTAGCATAATCTGTTCTAATGCCATCCATTTCCCTGAAAATTCTATGATTCTGTCATTTTTTAATGCCGAGTAATACTCCATTGTGTATAAATGCCACATTTTTTTCATTCATTCTTCTATTGAAGGGCATCTAGGTTGGTTCCACAGTCTTGCTATTGTGAATTGTGCTGCTATGAACATCGATGTAGCAGTGTCCCTGTAGCATGCTCTTTTTAGGTCTTTAGGTTTTAGACCGAGAAGGGGAATAACTGGGTCAAATGGTGGTTCCATTCCCAGCTTTCCAAGAAATCTCCATACTGCTTTCCCATTTGCCTGCACCAATTTGCAGTCCCACCAGAAATATACAAGTGTACCTGTTTCCCCAGATCCTCGCCAGCACTTGTGATTGTTTGACTTCATAATGGCTGCCAATCTTACTGGAGTGAGATGGTATCTTAGGGTGGTTTTGATTCACATTTCTCTGACTGCTGGAGATGGTGACCATTTTTTCATGTACTTGTTGATTGATTTTATGTCCTCCTCTGAGAAGTGTCTGTTCAGGTTCTTGGCCCATTTGTTGTTTGGGTTATTTGTTATCTTATTGACTAATTTTTTGAGTTCTTTGTATACTCTGGATATTAGTGCTCTATCTGAAGTGTTAGGAGGAAAGATTTGTTCCCAGGATGTGGGCTCCCTATTTTCCTCTCTTACTGTTTCTTTTGCTGAGAAAAAACCTTTTTAGTTTGAGTAAGTCCCATGTGTTGATTCTAGTTATTAACGCTTGTGCTATGGGTGTCCTATTGAGGAATTTGGAGGCGACCCCACAGTATGTAGATCGTAGCCAACTTTGTCTTCTATCAGACACCATGTCTGATTTGATATCAAGCTCCTTGATCCATTTTGAGTTAACTTTTGTGCATGGCGACAGAAAGGGATTCAGTTTCTTTTTGTTACATATGGATTTCCAGGTTTCCCAGCACCATTTGTTGAAGATGCTATCATTCATCCATTGCATGCTTTTAGCCCCTTTATCAAATGTAAGATAGTTGTATTTTTTGGATTGGTTTCTGTGTCCTTTATTCTGTACCATTGGTCCACCCACCTGTTTTGGTACCAGTACCATGCTATTTTTGTTACTATTGTTCTGCAGTATAGTTTGAAGTCTGGTATCCCTATACCGACTGATTCACACTTCCTGCTTAGTGTTGTTTTTGCTATTCTGGGTCTTTTATTTTTCCATATGAATTTCATGATTGCTTTCTCTATTTCTACAAGAAATGCCGTTGGGTTTTGATTGGCATTGCACTAAACCTATAGAGAACTTTTAGTAATATCGCCATTTTGATGATGTTAGTTCTGTCTATCTATGAACAGGGTACATTTTTACATCTTCTAATATCTTCCTCTATTTTTCTCTTTAGGTTTCTGTAGTTTTCCTTGTATAAAACTTGCACCTCTTTTGTTAGGTTGATTCCCAATTATTATTATTTTTTTTTTTTTAGTATATTGTGAATGGAGTGGTTGTCCTCATTTCCGTTTCAGAGGATTTGTCACTGATATTCAGGAATGTCTTTGATTTATGAGTGTTGATTTTATATCCTGCCACTTTGCTGAATTCATTTATTTGCTCTATTAGTTTCTTTGTAGACCCTTTTGGGTCTGCTAGGAATAGAATCATGTCATCTGCAATAGTGATAATTTAAGTTCTTCTTTTCCTATTTATATGCCTTTAATTTCTTTCATCTCTCTAATTGCTCTGGCCAGTGTTTCGAGAACTATGTTGAACAGAAGTGGTGAAAGAGGGCATACCTGTCTTGTTCCAGATTTTAGGGGGAATGCCTTCAATTTTTCTCCATTCAGAAGTATGCTAGCCTGAGACTTAGCATAGATTGCTTTTACAATATTGAGGTATGTTCCTGTTATCCCTAGTTTTTCTAGAATTTTGAACATAAAGGGATGCTGTACTTTGTCGAATGCTTTTTCTGCATCTATCGAGATGATCATATGGTTCTTATTTTTAAGTCTATTGATGTGATGAATAACATTTATTGATTTCTGTATATTGAACCAGCCTTGCATCCCACGGATGAATCCTACTTGATCATGGTGCACAATTTTTTTGATATGCTTTTGTATCTGATTTGGCAGAATTTAATTGAGGATTTTTGCCTCTAGGCTCATTAGAGATATTGGTCTGTAGTTTTCATTCTTTGAAGTGTCTTTGTCTGGTGTAGGAATCAGAGTGATGTTGACCTCATAGAATGAATTTGGAAGTTCTCCCTCTTTTTCAATTTCCTGAAATAGCTTGAAAAGTATTGGTATTAGTTCCCCTTTAAAGGTTTTGTAAAACTCTGCTGTATACCCATCAGGTCCTGGGCTTTTCTTACTTGGTAGTGTTTTGATGGTTTTTTCTATTTCCTCAATTGATATTGGTCTGTTTAGGTTGTCTATATCCTCCTGACTCAATCTGGGCAGATCATATGACTTAAGAAATTTATCGATGCCTTCACTGTCTTCTATTTTATTAGAGTACAAAGATTCAAAATAATTTCGGATTATCTTCTGTATATCTGAAATATCTGTTATGATATTGTCTTTTTCATCCTGTATGCTAGTAATTTGAGTTCTCTCTCTTTTTGTCTTCGTTAGCATGGCTAAGGGTCTGTAGATTTTTTTTATTTTTTCAAAGAACCAAATGGGTTGATGTGTCTGCTGTGCTTGCAGGCCGCTAGTCCTGTTCCGCCGGTCAGTTGCAGGTCTGCCTACCTTGCGGGAGCGGGTGGTGGCTCTGCTTTGGCCCTACTGCAATTGGGGTGTCGTGACTACCATGCTGGCAGATCGCTGGGCCTGTTCCGGGTGCGGGCAAAGACTCTGCTCTGCCCCTACTCCAATTGGGTTGACGTGACTACCACGCCAGTGGGCCGTTGTGCTTGTACTGGGCGCGGGAGAAAGCTCTGCTCTGCCACTACTCCAATTGGGGTGTCATGTCTACCATGGTGGCAGGCCTCTGGGCCTGTTCCGAAGGTCAGTCACAGGTCTGCTTTTGTGGCGGGCGCGGGGGGCAGCCTGCTTGGCCCCTACTACAATTTGGGTGACGTGACTACCACACCAGCTGGTGGCTGGGCCTGATCCGGGAGCAGGCAGTGGCACTGCTCTTTCCCTACTCCATTTGGGGTGACGTGGGTACCACGCCTGCGGGCCTGATGAATCTTCCTCTATGATTCTAGAGAGAATTACGGAGGCATATAGGAGATATACTCCTTTCGATCCTCATGCAGAGGATCAAAAATCATCTGTCACAATGGCCTTTATTGGGCATGCTGCCTTGGATATTTAAAGAAAGTTACAATGCTTAGATGGATTACAAGATATGACTTTGAGAGATTTAGTCAGAGAAGCCGAGAAAGTATACTATAAGAGAGAAACTGAGGAAGAGAAGGGAGCAAAAGGAGGATAAAAGAAACAAAAGACAGACTAAGGAGTTGACTAAGGTCCCAGTCACAATAACAAAAAGGCCAGAAATTAAGAAACAGGGAGACAGGAAGGGATACCTGGTCCCACGCCAGAGGCCACCCCTGACCTCAGATCAATGTGCCTACTGTAAAGAAAGAGGACACTGGGTTCAAGAGTTCCCTAGAAAGAGGCAGCCATGCCAGCCAGCCTTTCTGACTCTTCAGCATGACTACGAAAGTCGGGGCTCAGATCCCCTCCCTGAGCTCAGCGTATCTTTTGAAGTGGAGGAGACACCAGTAAACTTTGAAGTGGATACAGGGGCAATAAACTCAGCCCTTAAGGCCCCATTGGGCCCTCTATCAAATAAAAGGTCTCTAGTTCAACGGGCTAATGGCAGTAAATATCGGACTTGTATAACTAAGAGGATCATGTACCTGGGGAAAGGAAAAATCCATCACTCCTTTTTAGTAATCCCAGAATGCCTGGCAGACTTTTGCTGTACGTCATGGGGATGTGAGCATACAGGGGCTGCCTGATGGAACACAAACTCCTCATCAAATTCAGTACACAGCATTGGCCATATTACCAATTAGATAACCAAAACCGATGGCCCCCAGAGGGGTCTCTTGATCCTCAAATTCTGCGTGACCATTTTTTTTAAAGAGAGAGGTGAGAGAGAGAGAGACAGAGAGAATTTTTAATATTTATTTTTTAGTTTTTTGCTGGACACGACATCTTTGTTTGTATGTGGTGCTGAGGATCGAACCCGGGCCGCACGCATGCCAAGCGAGCGTGCTACAAATGAGCCACATCCCCAGCCCTGTGTGACCTTTTTAACTTCTGCAAGTGCTCAAAAGGGTGAAAGGAGATTCCCCTATGGGCATGCCTTTTCCATCCTTCACTCATATCCTGAACTATGCTTATCCAATCAATCCTCACCTTCAGCCTTGTGCTCCAGAGTCTCTGCTGTCACTCTCACCTCAGCAACCTGATTTCTCCCCTCCAATTATTAGATCAAAAACCCAAATCTCTGCTGGTTCTCAGACCATCGCCATCTTGCTGAAGTAGCAGGTACTCAGGTTCCCATCCACCGACTCACTCCTCTCTTCTCCTGTCCGTGCCCGCCCCGGGTCCCACCAGGTCCTCTTACCAGCTAACACAAAGCTGAAACTAGCTGAGGAGAGCCCTCAGACTCCTATCAAAGATGTAATGAAAATGGCCTTTAAAGTTGCTTTGTCATCACTGAAAACAGTTTACTAAAAATTTAAAGTCCCTCACATGCATTTTGGGATACTCACTCTTGTCTTCCCCTCTGCTCTACCTGTTCTACAGCTCAAGTTTTTGTTGCTAGGAAAATCCCAAACCCCTTTCCCATTATTCTTTTACATCTCTCCTTCCTTATTCTCAGATCCTCGGAGCTGCTGTCAGCCCCACCTTCCCTGTCTTCCCCTTTTGTACCAGGCCTACAGAAAATTCTTAACTGACTTTCTACAGAAGTCTTCACCATGGCTGACTTTAGGACTTTCAGCAAAAGAGTCCCTATAAAAGAGTTCAATGTAGATAAACTTCCTCTTTTAGTGTTGCCTTGTTCTACTTGGCCACTGGCTAAAAAAATAAGCACCTCTATGCTAGACACCCCATTACTTGTTTTCCACAAAAAAATGAACAAGGCCTCTGGCCATGAGCTGGGGCTTTACAGAGATGGCTATATTTCTAAGATAAAGAAGTTACCATCAGGGCTCCATGGTAACAGCTGTCAGGGGCGAAAAATAAGAAAGGTAGGAAAAAGCTCTTTCCCTCCCAGGTGTCCTTGAAAAGTTAACTTGCCCAGAACTGAGGTAAAAAACAGAAACAACAACGGCTTTTTTGAACTTCTGAAGACTGTGAACTTCTGAGCCCCTTCCCTTACATGTTGGGTACAAAATTCTGAAACTACCTAAACTTGAGTTTCAGGAGAATAATTGATTACAACAGAAGCAATGCCCTCTGAATCTGGTTGCAACCAAATAGGACGGTTTCCCTGTCTTCGTTGCTATCTTAGGTACCTTGCCTTGTCCGTCCCTACAACAGCATAATTGTATATAATTAAACATTGTTTATGTTTTAAAGAAATTGTCAACAGATGTGATTAATTGTGTAATGGTGCAGATGTTTCCCAGAGTGCTCTGTCATGATGCAGGTTCATTTGAAAATGAAATAGAGGGGCATACAACCCGTTTCCACTGGGGACATATATCCCTCACTTTAGCCATCCTATTCGGAATAGGAGTTGCTTCAGGGGTGGGCACAGGAACCACTGCCCTCGTCCATGGGACACAACAAATGACCCAATTAGAAGAAGCAATAGACCAAAACTAAGATATTAGATACCTCCATCAGAGCTTTGCATGAATTTTTAACCTCTCTCTCTGAAGTTGTTTTACAGAACAGGCGAATGACACAAAACACACACACACACACACAGAAAAAAAAAATAGCAAAATATATGTCAATCAAAATTTTCATAAAATATATATCATAAAAAGATCCAAAAATATTCATTTTACTGAACATGGATTTATGTATAATGTTGTTCAACTAGCAAGCTCACCCATTGGTTGAATATTCAGTTCCA
Source organism: Callospermophilus lateralis (assembly GCF_048772815.1). Taxonomy (NCBI): domain Eukaryota; kingdom Metazoa; phylum Chordata; class Mammalia; order Rodentia; family Sciuridae; genus Callospermophilus; species Callospermophilus lateralis. Next base: position 61,910 of record NW_027513232.1, read on the forward strand.
ACACGGTTAATTAGGAGTGATCTCTTTTCACAATTTGTATCTGCCAACTCATCCACCTCACAAGAATGTATGTGTGGTACCAGGTATGATTCTATATATCCATATAAAAATATATGTGCTGAATAGGCTACAGAGAAAGGGAGACAGGAATTCACAATTTTTTAACTTTAAAAACACATGGAGAACTATTTCAACAAAAAATTGACTAGATTTAACTCCTACTCTGTATCATGCAAAAGGCAAGTCCAAATATACACCATGCCTCCTCTAAACTGCTTGTATTTCTATTCATTGCAATACTTCTCTGAGTTCAGTTCCAGAACGCAGTCTTTAAGGGAAATCCCAACAGAGTTCAAGCCCAGGTGGACCAAGATATTTCTTACAACCACCACACAAATGACCACAATTAAAAACAAAACACTCAAACATGGTCCTCATCTTCTTCCATATAGTCACTCATCGTAACCTCTGTTTCCATGAAGGGCTCACCCAAAGACAGTGTCCAAATAAACTCCCTTGCCCCTCATTTGCCTAAAGTCATGTTGGCCTGGACACCCTTTCTGTGAACCAGGAGTGATCAAATAAGCCTCCCGTTAATACTGCTCTGTTTCTCCAATTTGAGGCCTACTGACTTTCAAGAATAGATTCTTTATGTGATTTGGAGTCATACGAAAACCTAAGCACCTCTGCAGTGATTTGAAGAACTCATTTGACCCAAGGAATACCTATTCTCACTTGATGGAGGTCAGGAACCTAACAGAGGAAGACGAGAGACTTCATCCACAATGACTGATCTTTTGGCAATTATGGTTTTGGATGCACACATGGGATCATTTTTAGATCCATCAGCTGCTGAGAATCAAAGTCACAGCCACATACAAGGCCAAGAGTCTAATTAAGACACATCCCTTTCCAAAGCAACTAAGAAAGAGCCACAAGTGATGCCCATTCATTTCCATTTGAAAACTGTTTCCTTCAGGCTTCACAAAGGGGTGGCCTGAGGCAAAGACCTTCCTGATATTCAGGGCAACAGAACAATAGGTAAGCAAAAGGCCAAAAGCAGGGTATATCCACTGAGACTTTCCTGGTCACACTGATATCTGAGTTTTCTGAGATGCTGGCCATTCCCTTCAGCTATCCTGTACATGGCCATGTCACAGACCTTGGAGTTGTTGCATATCTTGGACACAAAACCATGAGCCTATTCTGGAGAGTGGCCAGAATTCAGAAGAAAACAGGGACTTAGGAAGGTAATAGGTATTGCTCATCCATAAGGCAAGCCGCACTCCATTCATAAATTAGGCAGGATGCATAATGGGAAGCTTTCTACTAGACAGGACACATCCATTGTTGCATTCTCTTTTCTCATGTCTACAACCACGGACACAGTGGGATACACAGACATAGAAACACTCATTTTGTCAAACGACTTACTAGAAACAGTTCACTCCAAATCAAACAAACCGCCTTCCCTACCTATTCTCAGAATATGAGACAAAACAACAAACCCACACTCACAAAGGCACCTCCTTCCCTCAAGTAGTTCTGTGACTCTCCGGAGTTAACTCTGACTGGTGGGCCATATTATGTTCCCCCGAAATGGCATGTCCTCTATCAGATCTGCTTTCCTTGACCAACTCTGTAAAGTTGTCAGGAAAAAGTGGCGAGCCACTACCTGCTTTCTCAGGAAAAGTACCTCTTCAGTGCTCTCCTGGTATTTGGCTATACTCACATCATTAGGTACCGAGAAAGACTGACTCTGTCCTTGGAAAATCCAATCAAGTGAGCCCACAGGGACTTGGACTGGGATTGCCTCTCGGTGTCTTGGTTCTTGGATAGCAAGTTCAGAGAGTTCCATCACCAAGGAAATTAGATATGTCACTTTTTTTGGAACTGAATGAGGCCACTGCCTTGGCACCCCTTTTTCCTAACAGTTGCTTCCAAGGGTCCCATGAGATGGAGGCTGCCCCTACTTCCTGTGACACTTTCACAAGTTAGAATGGTATATCAACCATAGGCACCCATGAACAGCTTTCCACACAGGCCTGATTTGGTCCATCTTCTCTACAATAAGAAGAGAGAGGCTGATTAAGACACATCCCTTCATCCTGACCAGGTTGTTTGCCATGGAAGATGACTTTTGCTCTCTCAGGTCCTTCATAGCTGCCTATAACTTTTCCGGGTATCATTTCTGTATGGACCTTTGAGGTTTTCAGCAGGTGGAAGGTCCCCTACTTTCCTGTATTGTAAGAACAACTCCGTCCCTGTTCTTCTGTAAAATGAGGTTGAGGGAACAGTGTATGTTTAGGGTTAATAACAGGTTCAATTTGGGTTAGGAATCATTCTGTGCGATGAATAATGGTATTGGCAACCTGTGAGATTTACAAGAATGTAGAGGTGAAATATAAGTATGAAAATAAAAATCTAGGTATAATTTGAAACCCAGAAGGGCATTGGGCCCTTGATTGGGATACTTAGCTTGATTTATGTTCTCTAAAGATGTCTCAGATAATTCAATATACAATGGCATAGGACTTTGTACCTTGGATGATTGAACCTAGAAGAGAACATCCAGTAAAAAGGGATAGTCAGTAGGTTTAGAAAGATTGTCGGTAGGTTTAGGAAGAAGAGCGATTATAGGATTTAGACCAAAAGTTCTTTAGCAATATGGTTTCGGTTAGAGAGTGAATGTAAATGTCGGCACATATGAAGAGTCAGTCACTATGATAAACTGGGAAAATATGTAGAAATGCAGATATCAATAGAGACATTATTGCATCAGGCAAAATATAAAGTGAGTGATAGGATTAGACATTTTCAACAGGGTTGAGTTTGAATATATAATCTTAGGAAGAAACAAATATGTTGTCACCAATAGGATTGACATTTGAGAGCATTAGGCAGCATGGACATGGATGTTTCTATTAATCCATGTTCACTTTCCTTTTAGGCTTTGGTACAGTCATAAGTGTGACCTTTACATTTTTTTTCAGAATATTATTGTGATAAAATGTATATGTAGATCAGGTGACATAAGTATTTCTTCCACCATTTCTGGTAGCAATATATTGAAGACGTAAAATTAGTATTGGGGGTCCAAAGAGGTGTACACTGTGTCTATGAATATAAAGATAAAGCATGAATAGAACATACTGTGAATAAATAATATAACTTGTTCCAACTATAAATAATGGATTGAACTGATATCTGAAAAATTACAGGAAATGTTATATTGATATACAATCATTCTTTCCAAAATGGTACACATATAATGGTAATATTAGTGTTTTGGTTTATCACGAAGGGTGTGAGTTTTACTTCACCAGTGATTATGGAAATCGAAAATAACTTGTTTGGAAAGAAGCGTCATGAAAAGACGAGTTCAGAAACCCTGATAATACTTGTGTTCTGAAACAGGAATTTATTAAAGTTGAAACAAATGCCTGTAAATTTGTGAACTTGTGGATGAAATATATATCGTATGATGTGCAAAAACTGAAGAAATAATAATGTACCAGTGTTGAATACAAATGAACCTCAAATTACATATCATGTCCCATAGGAATCTACTTGCATTGGTGGTAAACTGGGTCAGTTACTGTAAAATTATTAGAATTTGTAGGCACCATTCACTGAAGTTTGTTTTCAGTACTAGGAAACAAATATGTATTTCAGGTGGATGAATATTTCGGAAAATAATCTTGTGAAAAGTTGATTATAAATCCATATACATGAACATGAATGAATTTAGAAAGTGTATATAAGACACATATATTTTATATATTGAAAAATCTGAATAGTGTGTGTGTATGTATATATATATACATACATATATATATATATATATATATATATATATATATATATATATACACACACACACACATACAAACTACACACAGACATTAAAAAGCAGCAATATATATGAAAATCAAAATTCATCAGGAAATATATATCATCCACATATGCAAAAATAATTATTTTACTGAACATGAGTATATGTATAATGTTGTTCTACTAGAAAGCTCCCCTATAGTTTGAATCTTCAGTTCTAACAGCGTTTAAGAGGAGTGATCTCTTCTCACAATTTGAATCTGCGAAGTGAGAAACCTCACAAAAATGTACGTGGGATTCCTGGTAGGATTCTATATGTGCATATAAATATACATGTGTGAATTGGCTACAGAGAAAGGGAAACAGGATTTCACACATTTGTTATCTTTAAAAACACATGGAGAACTATTTCAAATAAAAATTGACTAGATTTATAACTCCTACCTTATATAATGCAAAAGGCAAGTCCAACTATACAAGATGCCTCCTCTGAACTGCTTGAATTTCTATTCTGTTTGGGTTATTTTTCTCCATTATATTAGGATGAGTTGTCTGATTCTAGTAGGTATGGGTTAGTGTCAGGGATTCAGTATTTCAAAAGGAAAATTGGAAAATGAATTCAATGTGTAAGCAAATATGTGCTTCACAAATATCTGTTAAGGTCTGATATCCTCTCACTCTCATCCAGAAAAATGCCTTGACATTACCTTCACCCCTGGTAAAACATAATTAGAGGAGAAGAGTTAGAAAATCAGTGAATACATATCTGGAATGGAAAATGCTCAAGAGTTCATAACCATGGAGGTGGTAGAGGAGTTTCCAAAAGTAAGGGACAGGGTAAACACAACACAAACAGGGAGCTCTGAGAGCCTAAAAACTTTTTGAGAAACTGCCTCTGATTTTGGGCACTTGAAATATATGTTGTTGTCAGGAGATTTGGCTTCTTTAGTAGTGAGACCATCAAAGCTGGTTCTGCATCTATGTGACCTGAAGGACATGGTTTCTTATTTTCCAATGAAGATGAGGCAGCAATGCTGAATCCTCTCTTTGTAGGTAAACTGTGACCACTGAGGACTAAGTGTCTCTCCGTGTTGACTGCGAAGCCATTTGGTCCTCCTACACTTTTTGTGGTGTTTTTCTTGCTGCACTGGGAGTTTGGTATTTGCTTCACGAAATACCAGGAGCTCAACTGGGACATATTGCTGGAGGGAGTTCTGTCACGTGTGTTGGGTCAGGGTCTGCAGGAGAATGCACCAACCAGGCTTCTATCCCTCCTAGCTTGCCCCATTGCCCCCTCGTCCATATCAACCTGATTCAGAACATTGACCTGAAACCTCACCATATAACAAGATGCCTTTACATATAAGGGACTGCTGGCTGCACCATGTCAGTCACAAGCCATTTGGAATCCAATGGTAGATCCTCATGGCCCTACCACTGATGTTTCATCACACACCTGCCCACCACTGCTCTAGGCCCACTACTCAGCAGGCTCCAACTTACTGGCATCTCTGTTCTACACCATTTTCATGAAACCCAGTCAATCAAGGCATTGTCTGGTATACTCATGATCAGCAACAGGACATCCAAATGTTCTCCAGTGCCACCTGGTTGTGGGAACTTCCAAAAATTCATGGTATTTATCAAGCCATTTTTCAAAGATGAAGTTGGAGAAACTCTGGGTTTCAATTCATTCAGGAACCACTAAATGTTGAGGAAGCTAATTTAAATGAAAACTCTGGAGAACTCTAACAGGCAAGGCTTCCCAAAGAGTGGGGAAAAGGTCACATGAAGCCAGGCACATTGAGGTGTAAAATGTGAGGTCCATGTGTGTTTTGACTCTCAACTATGGCTGCAAGTTTTTCACAATTATATCATGTGATATGCTGGCTGAGATTCCCAGTGCTCTGTGGAAAGCCAGATCTCAGTTTCCAAGGGCAACTCTCATGCGTGGCCTCCTAAAATCCCAAAACAATTCATGGCAATACTTTTCTGAGGTGAGTTCCAGAACTAAGTCTCTATGGGGAATCACACCAGAGTTCAAGCCCAGGTGGACCCAGACATTTCTTCCAACCGCCACACAAATGACCACAATTAAAACCAAAACACTCCCACATGGCCCTCATCTTCTTCCATATATTCACTCATCATGACCTCTGGCTGGAGGTTTCCATGAGGGGTGCAGCCATTGGTAGTGTCCAAAATAATCTCACTTGCCCCTCATTTGCCTAAAGTCAGGGTGGCCTGGACACTCTTAATATGAACCAGGAGTGGTCAAATAAGCCTGCCGTTCATGCTGCTCTGTTTTTCCAATTTGAGGCCTACTGACTTTCAGGTATGGAATATTTATGTGAAATAGAGTCATGAGAAAAGCCAAGCACCTCGGCAGAGATTTCAAGAACTCATTTGACCCAAAGGATCAGTATTCTCACTTGATGGATGTCAGGAACCTAACAGAAGAAGGCGAGAGACTTCATCCACAATGACTGATCTTTTGGCCATTTTGGTTTTGGATGCGCACATGCGATCATTCTTTGGATCCATCATGTGCTGAGAATAAAAATCACAGCCACATACAAGGCCAAGAGGCTAATTCAGACACATCCCTTTCCAAAGCAATTAAGCAAAGAGCCACAGGTGATGCCTATTCATTTCAAATTTAAAACTGTTTTCTTCAGGCTTCACAAAGGGGTGGCCTGAGGCAAAGACCTTCCTGACATTCAGGGCAACAGAACATAAGGTAAGCAAAAGGCCCAAAGCAGGGTTTCTCCACTGAGACTTTCCTGGTCACACTGATATCTGAGTTTTCTGAGATGATCTCCATTCTCTTCAGCTATCCAGTATATGGCCATGTCACAGAGCTTGGAGGTGGTACATATCTTGGACACAAATCCCTGAGCCTATTCTGGAGACTGGCCAGAATTCAGGAAGAAAACAGGAAATTAGGATGATAGCAGGTGTTGCCCATCGATAAGACAAGGTGCAGTCCATTCATAAATTGAGCAGGATGAATTATGGTAAGATTTATACTAGACAGGACACATCCATTAATGCATTCTTTTTTCTAATGTCTACAACAATGGACATAGTCGGATACACAAACATAGAAACACTCACCTTGTCAAATGACTTACTCGAAACAGTCCACTTCAATCCAAACAAACCGCCATTCCTACCTTTTGTTAGAACATGAGGCAAAACCACAAACCCACACCCACTCCCATAATGGCACCTCCTTCCCCCATGTAGATCTGTGACTATCTAGAGTGTCCTCTAACTGCTCGGCCATACTATATTCCTTCGAAATAGTCTGTCCTCTCTCAGGTCTGGTTTCCTTGGCTAACTCTGTGAAGTTGTCAGGAAATAGTGGTGAGCCACTACTGGCTTTCTCAGAAAAGGTACCTCTTCAGTGCTCTCCTGGCATTTGGCCATCCTCACATTAGTAGGTACCAAGAAATACTGACTCTGTCCTTGGTAAATCCAAACAAGTGAGACCACTGTGACTGGGAATGGGATAGCGTCTGGGTGCCTGGCCACTAGGATACAAAGATCATAGAGTTCCATCACCAAGGAAATGAGGTATGTCACTTTCTTTGGAATTGAATGAATGAGGTCACTGCCTTGGCAACCAGTTTGTCCTAACACTTGCTTCCAAGGGTCCCATGAGATGGAGGCTGCTCCTACTTCCTGGAACACTTGCTCAAGTTAGAATGGTATATCAACCATAGGCACCTGGGAACAGCTCTCCACACAGGTCTGGTTTAGTCCATCTTCTCTAACATAAGTAGAGAGAGGCTGATTCAGACACATCCCTTTATCCTGACCAGGTTGTTTGCCATGGAATAGGACTTTTGCTCTCTCAGGTCTTTCATACCTCCCTACAACTTCTCCAGGTATCATTTCTGCATGGACCTTTGAGGTTTTCAGCAGGTGGAAGGTCCCCTAATTCCCTGTATTTTAAGAACAACTCTGTCGCTGCTCTTCTGTAAAATGAGATTGAGGGAACAGTGTATGTTTAGGGTTAATAACAGGTTCAATTTGTGTTAGGAATCATTCTGTGCGATGAATAATGGTATTGGGAACTTGCGATAATTAAAAGAACATAGAGGTGAAATATAAGTATGGAAACAGAACTCTAGGTATGATTTGAAGCACAGGACCTTGTACCTTGGTAGATTTAATGTAGAAGAGAACATCCAGTTAAAAATGGATAGTCGGTAGGATTAGGAAGATAGTCGGTAGGTTTAGGAAGATGAGTGAGTATAGTATTTGGACCAAAAGTTCTTTAGCAATATTGTTTCGGTTAGAGAATGAATGAAAATGTCAGCACATATGAAGAGTCAGTCACAATGATGAACTGGGGAAAATAAGTAGGAAAGCAGTTATCAATAGAGACATTATGAAATCAGGCAAAGTATAAAGTGAGTTATAGGATTAGACATTTTCAACAGGGTTTAATTTGTATATATAATCATTGGAAAAAACAAATATGTTGTCACCAATAGGATTGACATTTGAGAGCATTAGGCAACCTTCACATGGATGTTTTTAGTTAAACATTTTCACTTTTCTTTTAGGCTTCGGTACAATCATAAGTGTGACCTTTACATTTTTTGTTCAGAATTTTACTGTGATAAAATATATATGTGGATCAGGTGACATGAGTATTTCTTCCACCATTTCTGGGAGCAATATTTTGAAGACATATACATTAGTGTTAGGGGTACACAGAGGTGTACCCTGTGTCTATGAATATAGAGATAATGCATGAATAGACCATCCTGTGAATAAATAATATAACTGGTTCCACTTCAAATAATGAATTGAATTGATATCTAAAAATATATAAGAAATCTTATATATATATATATATATATATATATATATATATATATATATATACACACACACACACACACACACACACACGCACACGCACAGACATTAAAAAGTAGCAATATAAGAGATCCAACATGGTGGCGGACATGGAGAAATCAAGTATCTGACCTCATTAGCTGCGCAGGCATAGGGAGTCGTAAACTGTCTAAATGCTGTTTGTTCAGAATCACTAGGCAATGCTGACCTGACGTGGATCTGGTGCGAACAGTCTGGGCCCCTGAGAAAACACACAGAGCCCGGATCGGCTGCATAGAAGCTCAGATTTGCCTGCTTCTTGTGACTCAGAACTAACGTTCCCTCTGAAATAACTGGTCGGCCCTTCTGAATTTACAGAGGTAAAAGGCCACTGGATTGAAATGGGGCTTTGGAGACACAGTCAGGACCCATCCATTGCATTGGTCACCTGGCAAAAGGAACGAATGGTCACCATTTGCATGGGATACCACCGTGGAAGAGAACTGATGTCATGGGCAGAGGAGATAACTTCATTGAAACCAGTACGACAGGTGTGTAATTCCCTATGCATCTCTCTCCACACAGCGGGGAAACATTAAGGGCCCCTCCCAGCTCTCCCTTAAGGGGCCCTCCCAGGTCTCCCGTGAGAAAGATGGCCAGACCGAGGGAATCATGTGTGCTGTGGGACTTGTGGCGTGGAATTCCTGGCTACCGCTCCTACCATTGCTGACAACTGAGGTCTCTTACACCAGCTAATGTGGGCATGGATACCAGAGAGCAAGCAAATTCGCTGGGGGTTCCCAGCCCCAAGCTCTATAAACTTAGGGTCTGAGGGAGGCAAACAGGGAGAGAGTGCCAAGCGTTGATGAAAACAGGGCTACCAGGAGCAGAGACCTGACGTGTAGCAAGTATTGTGGTGAGCGTCACAGTTGAGCGGAGCCTGGCTTGAGGAAACACTAGAGAAGGTCCTAGGCACTCAGGATTAGAGACCCGCCCAGTCTGGGAGGAAGAGCTGCTGCACAGTGATTGGTTCCCACCTATTGAGAGGAGAAGCTTGGCCCAGTGAGCACAGCTCCACCTACTGGAAGAGAAGTTAATTGAACTCTATGACTGCATGTATTATTATTATTATTATTATTTTATTTTTATTTTTTTTCTTTCATTTAAATTTTTTGTGTTGTTCTTTAACTTATTTTAATGTTTTTATTTTTTTAATTTTACTATTATTATTATTTTAAATTTTAATTTTCATTTTTTAATTATCATTATTATTTTTAAAAAATTATTTCTTTCTTTATTTTCTATTTTTTTCTTTTGTCTTTTCATTTCTTTTCAATTTTCTTATTCCCCCATCCTTGAATTCTACCTGCCTATTCTCATTCTCTTTAGTGACTTCTTCCCATCCCTTCTAATATCTTTCCTCCCAAGCTTCAAATAAATTTATAAGAATAAGAAGTAACTCAGCACTCAAACAGAACAAGAAGTAACATGAGCAGCATCAAAAAGCAAGAAAGAAAAGGAGTACAAACAATGAAGGATAACCTAAATATTCAGGAGGACCTAGAATTATCAGAAAAATGGTCATATAAAGAACTCAAGGAATACCTTATACAGATGAAATGGAACCTTAAAGAGGATACGAGAGAGCAAATAAATACAGTGAAAGAACACATTGAAAATGAATTACATAAACAGATAAAAGAAGAAGTTAATCTTCTTTATCAGGAGATAGAGATTATAAATATTCAAAGAATATTTCTAGAAATGAAGGAAACGATAAACCAAATTAAAAACTCAATTGAGAGTATCACTAACCGTGTGGAGCAAGTAGAAGACAGAATGTCACATAATGAAGACAAAATATATCATCTTGAAAAGAGTCTAGCCAACACAGAAAGGCTGGTAAAAAATCACGAGAAAAACATCCAAGAGATATGGTATAACATAAAAAAACCAAACTTATGAGTCATCTGGATAGAGGAAGGTACAGAGATTCAAACTATGGGAATGAAAATTTTCCAGAAATAAAAAAGGAAATGGATATACAAATTGAAGATGCTTACAGGACACAGAGCACACAAAATCACAGTAGACCAACGCCAAGACACATTGTTATGAAGCTATCCAATATACAGAACAAAGAGAAAACTTTAAAAGCTTCAAGAGAAAGGAGGAAGATTACATTCAGGGGTAAACCAATAAGGTTAGCAACCTATTTTTCATCACAGACACTGAAAGTGAGAGGATCCTGGAACAACGTATTTCAAACATTGAAAGACAATGGATGCCAAACAAGAATTCTGTATCCAGCAAAATTCAGCTTCAGGTACGACAACGAAATAAAAATCTTTCATGATAAACAAAGGTAAAAGAATTTGCAGCCAGAAAACCACCATTGCAAAGTGTCTTGAGCAAAACACTACACGAGAAAGAAATGAAAAACAACAACCAAAACCATCAGTGGGAAGTGCCTCAGTAATGACAGAGGGCGGGGGAAAAGCTAATCATGGAGAAACAAAGTAAATTTTAAAAAGCGATAAATATTCAAACATGGCTGGCAGTAGAAACCATATATCAATAGTTACACTAAACATTAATGGCTTAATCTCTCCAATAAAGCAACATAGGCTTGTAACTTGGATTCAAAAAACAAATCCAACAATATGTTGCCTCCAGGAGACATATCTGAATGGAAAAGACATACACAGGCTGAAGGTGAAAGGTTGGGAAAAAATATACCATGCACACGGTCCTCATAAGCAAGGAGTGGTGGCCATCCTCAAATCGAATTAAATCGACTTCAAGACTAATTTAATCAAAAGGGATAATGAAGGAAATTATATACTGTTAAAAGGAACCATTCACCAACAAGACATAAAAATTATCAATATTTACGCACCATTAAATGGTGCTGTGACGTTCATAAAACAAATTCTCCTCAAGTTCAAGAATCAAATAGCCCACAACACAATAATTATGGGTGACTTCAACACACCTCTCTCACCATTGGACAGATCCTCCAAATAAAAGTTGAATAAAGAAACTATAGAACTCAATATCACAATCAATAACATAGACTTAACTGACATATATAGAATATATCAACCATCATCAAGTGGATATAATATTTTTTAGCAGCACATGGATCCTTCTAAAAAATAGACCATATATTATGCCATAGAGCAACCTTCAGTAAATATAAAGGGTGGACTTAATACCATGAATTTTATTGGATTATAATGGAATGAATCTGGAAACCAATGAAAAAGAAGGAAGGAAAAATCCTACATCACATTGAAAATGAACAACATGTTACTGAATGATTAATGTGTTACAGAAGACATAAATGAGAAAATCAAAAAATTCTTCAAGATAAATGAAAATACAGAAACAACATATCGGAGTCTATGGGACACAATGAAAGGTGTTTTAAGAGGGAAATTCACCACCTTGACGTCATTCCTCAAAAATAGGAAAGAACAACAAATAAATGAGCTCACACTTCATCTCAAAGCCCTAGAAAAGGAAGAGCAAAACAACAGCAAATGTAGCAGAAGGCAAGAAATAACTAAAATCAGAGCGGAAAACAACAAAATTGAAACAAAAGAAACTATTGAAAAAATTACAAAACTAAAGCTTGGTTCTGCAAAAAATAAATAAGAAGGATAGACCCTTAGCATCCCTTTATGTTCAAAACATTTGAAAAACTAGAGATAACAGGAATTTACCTCGACATTGTAAAAGCTATCTATGTTAAGCCTCAGGCTAGCATTATTCTGAATGAAGAAAAATTGAAGCATTCCCTCTAAAATCTGGAACAAGACAGAGATGTCCTCTACCACCACTTCTATTCAATATAGTTCTCGAAACACTGGCCAGAGCAATTAGACAGATGAAAGAAATAAAAGGCATGAAAATAGGAAAAGAATAACTTAAATTATCACTACTTGCAGCTGATATGATTCAATATATAGAAGACCCAAAAGGGTCTACAAAAAAAACTACTAGAAGTAAGAAATGATTTCAGCAATGTGGCAGGATATAAAATCAACATTCATAAGTCAAAGGCATTTCTGTATATCAGTGACAAAACTTCTGAAACGGAAATGAGAAAAAAAAAACACTCCATTCACAATATCCTCAAAAAATAAAACTAAAATCCTTGGGAATCAACCTAACAAAAGAGGTGAAAGATTTATACAATGCAAACTACAGAACCCTAAAAAGAGAAGTAGAATAAGATCTTAGAAGATGGAAAAATATACACTGTTCATGGATAGGGAGAACTAATATCATCAAAATGGTGATATTCCTAAAAGTTCTCTATAGGTTTAATGTAATGCCAATCAAAATCCTAACGGCATTTCTTGTAGAAATAGAGAAAGCAATCATGAAATTCATATGGAATAATAAAAGATCCAGAATAGCAAAAGCAATTCTAACCAGGATGTGTGAATCAGGCGGTATAGCGATACCAGATTTCAAACTAAATTTCAGAGCAATAGTAACAATGACAGCATGGTACTGGTACCAAAACAGGCGGGTGGACCAATGGTACAGAATGGAGGACACAGAGATTAATCCACAATGCTACAACAATCTTCTATTTGATAAAGGAGCTAAAAGCATGCAATGGAGGAAGGATAGCATCTTCAACAAATGGTGCTGGAAAAACTGGAAATCCATATGTAACAAAATGAAACTGAATCCCTTTCTCTTGCATGCACAAAAGTTCACTCAAAATGGATCAAGGGCCTTGATATCAAAACAGAGACATGGCGTGTGATAGAAGAAAAAGTTGGCTACGATCTACATACTGTGGGGTTGGGCTTCAAATTCCTCAATAGGACATCCATAGCACAAGAGTTAATAACAAGAGTTAATAACTAGAATCAACACATGGGACTTACTCAAAGCAAAAAGTTTTTTCTCAGCAAAAGAAACAATAAGAGAGGTAAATAGGGAGCCTAAATTCTGGGAACAAATCTTTACTCCTCAGACTTCAGATAGAGCCCTAATATCCAGAGTATACAAAGAACACAAAAAATTAAACAATAAGATAACAAATAACCCAATCAACAAATGGGCCGAGGACCTCAACAGACATCTCAGAGGAGGACATATAATCAACAAGTACATGAAAAAATGCTCACCATCTCCAGTAGTCAGAGAAAGGTGAATCAAAACCACCCTAAGATACCATCTCACTCCAGTAAGATTGGCAGCCATTATGAAGTCAAACAACAAGTGTTGGTGAGAATGTGGGGAAACAGGTACACTTGTACATTGCTGGTGAGACTGCAAATTGGTGCATCCAATTTGGAAAGCAGTATGGAGATTTCTTGGAAAGCTGGGAATGAAACCACCATTTGACCCAGCTATTCCCCTTCTCGGTCAATTCCCTAAAGACCTAAAAAGAGCATGCTGCAGGGACACTGCTACATCGATGTACATAGCAGCACAATTCACAATAGCAAGACTGTGGAACCAACCTATATGCCCTTCAATAGATGAATGGATTAAAAAATGTGGCATTTATACAGAATGTAGTATTACTCTGCATTAAAAAATGACAAAATCATAGAATTTGCAGGGAAATGGATGGCACTAGAGCAGATTATGCTAAGTGAAGCTACCCAATCCCTTCAAAACAAATGCCAAATATCTTCTTTGATATAAGGAGATTAACTAAGAACAGAATAGGTATGAAGAGGATGAGAAAAAGATTAACATTAAAACAGGGATGAGAGGTGGGAGGGAAAGGGAGAGAGAAGGGATATTGCATGGAAATGGAAGGAGACCCTCAGGGTTATACAAAATTACATACAAGAAGAAAGGGAAAAATAATACAAGGGGGAGAAATTTATTACTGTAGAGGGGGTAGAGAGAGAAGAGGGGAGGAGAGGGGAGGGGAGGGGGGATAGTAGAGGATAGGTAAGGCAGCAGAATACAACAGACACTAGTATGGCAATATGTGAATCAATGCATGTGTAACTGATGTGATTCTGCAATCTGTAAACGGAGTAAAAATGGGAGTTCATAACCCACTTGAATCAAAGTGACAAATATGATGTATCAAGAACTATGTAATGTTTTGAACAAGCATAAATAAAAATTAAAAAAAAAGAAAACTAACTTCGGTGAGTGATGCACGCGAATCCTAAGATTTTTACAGTAACTGACCCAGTTTAACATCAATGCAAGTAGATTCCAATGGTACATGATGTGTACTTTGACGTTCATTTTTATTCAACACTGGTACATACTATTTCCTCAGTTTATGCACATCACAGGATATATATTTCATCGACAATTTAGCAAATTTATAGGCATTTGTTTCACTTTCAATCACTTCCTGCTTCAGAACACATGGATTCCTCCATATTTCTTGACTGGTAATTTCATGAGACTTCTTTCCAAACACATTATTTTCGACTTCCATAATCACTTTTTAAGCAAAACTCACACACACTTCATGATAAACAATAACCCTAAGATGACAATTAGATATATAACTGGTTGGAATTATTGATTGTATGTCAATATATGATTTCTTATATATTTTCAGATAACAATTCAATCCATTATTTAAAGTGGAATCAGTTATATTATTTATTTACAGTATGTTCTATTCATGCATTATCTCTATATTCATAGACACAGGGTACACCACTTTGTACCCCCAATACTAATTTATATGTCTTAAAATATTGCTCACAGAAATGGTGGAAAAAATACTCATGTCACATGATCTACATATATATTTTATCACAATAATTTTCTGGGCACAAAATGCAAAGGTCACACTTATGATTGCACCAAATCCTAAATGGAAGTTGAATATGGATTACTAAAAACATCCATTTCCAGTTTGCATAATGCTTTCAAATGTCATTTCTATTGGTGACTACATATTTGTTTCTTCCTAAAATTATGTATTCAATCTCGATCCTGTTGAAAATGTGTAAACCTATCATTCACTTTACAATTGCCTGATTTTGTAATGTCTCTATTGATATCTTCTTTCCTATATTTTCTGCAGTTCATCATTGTGACTGACTCTTCGCATGTGCTGACATTTACATTCACTGTGTAAATGAAACCGTATTGCTAAAGAACATTTGATCCAAATTTTATACTCACTCTTCTTCCTAAACCTACCGACTCTCTTCCTAATCCTACCGACTATCCAAATTTGAGTGGATGTTCTCTTCTACAATCAATCTTCCAAGGTACAAGGTCCTATGCCATTGATTATCAATTTATCTGAGACAAACGTGCAGAACATAATTAAAAGCTAAGTATCCCAATAAAGGGCCTCATTCCCTTCTGGGCTACAAATCTTACCTAGATTTCTGTTTTTATACTTATATTTCACCTCTATAGTTTTATAAATATCGCAGGTTCCCAATACCATTATTCATCAATCAGAATGATTCCGAACCCAAATTGAACATGTTATTAACCCTAACCATACACTGTTCCCTCAATCTAACTTTACAAAAGAGAAGGGACAGGGTTCGTCTTGCAATACAGCAATGTAGGGGATCTGCCACCTACTGAGAACCTCAAAGGTCCATGCATATTTGATCCCTGGAGAAGATGTAGGCAGCTATGAAAGACCTGAAAGACCAAAACAACCTGGCAAACAACCTGGTCAGGATGAAGGGTTGTGTCTGAGTAAGCCTCTCTCTTCTTAATGTAGAGAAGATGGACCAAATGAGGCCTATGAGGAGAGCTGTTCCGCAAACTGGTGCGGCCAATTTGAAAAGCAGTATGGAGATTCCTGGGAAAGCTTGGAATGGAACCACAATTTGACCCAGCTATTGCCCTTCTTGGACTATTTCCTGAAGACCTTAAAATAGTGTAACTCTGGGATACTGCCACATCGATGTTCTTAGCAGTACAATTCACAATTGCTGCACTGTGGACCCAACCTAGATGCCCTTCAATAGATGAATGGATAACAAATGTGGCATTTATACACCATGGAGTATTACGCAGCACTAAAATATGACAAAATCATGGAATTTTCAGGGAAATGGATGGTAATAGAGCAGATTATGCTTAGTGAAACTAGCCAATCCCTAAAAAACAAATACCAAATGTCTTCTTGGATATAATGAGAGCAACTAAGAACAGAGCAGGGAGGAAGAGCAGGAAGAAAAGATTTACATTAACAGAGACATGAGGTGGGAGGGAAAGGGAGAGAAAAGGGAAATTGCATGGTAATGAAGGGAGACCCTCATTGTTATACAAAATTACACATAACAGGTTGTGAAGGGAATGGGAAAATAAACAAGGAGAGAAATTAATTACAGTAGATGGGGTAGAGAGAGAAGATGGGAGGGGGAAAGAGGGGGGATCATAGGGTATAGGAAAGGTAGCAGAATACAACATTAACTAATAGGGCATTATGTAAAAATGTGGATATGTAACCAATGTGATTCTGCAATCTTTATTTGGGGTAAAAATGGGAGTTCATAACCCACTTGAATCTAATGTATGAAATATGATATGTCAAGAGCTTTGTAACGTTTTGAACAACCAAAAAAAGAAAAAAAGTAGCAATATATATGCCAATCGAAATTCATCATGAAATATATATAATCCACAGATGCAAAAATATTCATTTTACTGAACATGGATTTATGTATAATGTTATTGAACTAGGAAGCTCACCCATAGGTTGAATTTTCAGTTTGAACAGCGTTTAGGAGTAGTGATCTCTTCTCACAATTTGTATCTGCCAATTCAGCCACCTCACAAGTATGTACGTGTGATACCAGGTAGGATTCTCTATGTGCATATAAAAATACATGTGCTACAGAGAAAGGGAGACAGGATTCCCATTTTTGTTAACTTTAAAAACACATGTAGAATTATTTCAACAAAAAATTGACTAGATTTATAGCTCCTATACTATATAATGCAAAAGGCAATTCCAACTACACACCATGCCTCCTCTGAACGGCTTGTATTTCTATTCTGCTTGGGTTATGTTTCACCATCATATTAGGATTATTAGTCAGAGTCTAGTAGGGTATGGGTTAGTGCCAGGAATTCAGTATTTCAAATGGAAAATTGGAAAATGAATCCAATGTGTATGCAAATATGTGATATACAATAATCTTCCCACTCTCATCCAGAACAATGCTTTGACATTACCTTTGCCCCAAGTAAGACACAATTAGAGGAGAAGAGTTAGACATTCTGTGAATACTTATCTGGAATGGAAAATGCTCAGGAGTTCACAACCTTGGAGGTGGTAGAGGAGTTTCCAAAAGGAAGGGACAGGGGTGATCACTCAACCTGATCTTTCATTAATATTGGGAGCCATCTTGCCACAAAGCCATGGAAAGATAATTTTTGCTTTACTATAAATTACTGCAAATTCTGAACCTGCTTGGAATGCCTGCCCATGCCTTGAACTCACCCATGCCTGTCTTACTGACCAGATCACAGCCCTCTCTGAAACCTTACTGAAACCTCATAAATATTGGCCTTCCCTGGCCAGACAACGACCCTCTCTGAGGCTCTAATGGTCCTCATAATTTCTGATGCTGGGGCCAGCAAATAAAAAATGTAAACTACAATTAGTGTGATGCTTGTCAAAGTTCTGTTTTCTGATACTCCCTTTTTGTGTAACTTTTTGGGCTATAAAGCTGTGGTGTAGGAAAGGTGGGGATGCTGTCTTTTTCCAGCCGTTTTGAGAAGGAGAGTCAGCCTAGCCGGTTGAACTAATAAGCTTGCCTTAATTTGATTTTAATTGGAGTCAGTGGTATTTTCTTGCATCCTGGTCTAACATTTTGGAGTTCCCCAGCGAGATGACGTTACCAGATCATAAGACCAGACTGCTGGAAATTCTGACGCTGGCCTTTCCTCCAGGGCTCAGGGCTGGAGAGCCAAGTTCCAAAGCCTTGGAGTGAGCATTTGGTCCAGGGAGCACTGCAGTGAACCATCGCACTAAAACTATTAGCAAGCACCTGGTGGAGGAGGCCTCCATAGGTAGGTGGTGCCTTTATAACATCTGATATCCGGTTAAGGGAGATGTCTTCTGATGACAGAGAGGTGGCCTGGGGAGGCTCACATGTACTCCTGTCCAGGACAGTAACAAGAATTGTTCTATCCTCTGTTCTGTTCTGTATGGAATTTCTCTGAAAGGGTAGAAAGGTGCAGCCGGGCACGCAGGAGCTCCTACCCCGGAGCTTCAGCAAGACATTTCATTGCTCCTCTGTTTTTCTGTATCTTCACCAGGTTTCTGTTTCTTTGTGTTTTGTTCTGTGTTCTATATGTTTTCTTGTTTGTTTGTTTTTGTGCATTTTGTTGTGTGATTTCTGTGGTAAAAACTTAAAGATATTGGACGTAAAAATGGGTAATAAAGCAAGTAAGCCTTACACCCTTTGGACTGTGTTCTAAAAAACTGTGTTGAAGTTTACCCCCCTTTGTTAAGCAGGATGAGAGAAGCCCCTAGCTGGCAGCCTGGAACTCACCCACTGCAGAGGGCAATGCCTGCTGGCCACCAAAGAACAGAGTATCTCCCAGGTTAACAATGGAAACTCCTTTAAAACCCCTTGTTGCTCCAGTTCAAGAGAGTCACAACCTTTGGGCAGAGTCCCCTGTGTCTCTGCTTTGTTAGCAAAGCAGTAAACCTCCCTTTTTATTTTTCTCAAACCCTGTCCTCATTATTAAATAGGTATTAATTCGCTTCAAGGTCAGAAACCGAAATTTAAGTTACAAATTTTGATAACCCCCTGACCCTGGAACTTTTTGAGAGCTGACTACTGAAATGTTAGGAGATGGAGCGAGATTGGGGTGGAACCAAACCAGAGGAGTTAATCCTATAAGTAAAAGGAGGGACTGAGGGACTCCCAGGATCTACCAAAGCCCTGTTGCTTCAGGGAATTCCTTCCTTCGTTCCCTGCACTGTAAGGATTATGCCACCTCTGTCTTCTTAAAAAAAAGAAAAAGAAAAAGGAGACACTAAATGCAGTAAAGTCACCATGGAAACCCTTGATATTACATTTCAGGTTGCCATCTGTGAAAACATCTGATCCCCTTGTGAGGACATGTATCCTGCAACTGGTGTAGGAGATTTTTCTCTTATCTGCTCTGTTTTTAAGGCTTCTGTCTGTCAGCCATAGTCTGGAGCTCCTTTCTGTCTGTCTTGTGTCTTTGTTTCTGGCCCTTTAAGACATGTGCAATAATGTGCTGATATTATAAATTGTTTCTTGGGAATGATATTAGTTCAATGTGTGTCTAAATGATGGTGTTTTATTGTAACAATCTGGTATCTGGATGGGTTTTTGTAGCATTGCTCAATCTTGCAGTTAAAAGTCGGGTTTAGGTAATTGTTTAGTTTATGATTTCAGATAATTCATGCCAGATAACTTAAATGCTTAGGATGGAAAACTAAAGCACTCTACTTCCAAGTTGGCAAGTAACTTCCCAAAGATTCAGTTTTATTTTTCACCAATTTTGAATTGGGTAGACTGAGAAAATATCACAGTGTGTACCAGTGCATTAATTTGGACAAGGATAGTAAATCATATTATGGTATCTGTTGACAAAACAAGATGTAAAGATATAAAATTTTGTGAATTTCATCTTAAAATTGTATCATAATTTTCAACATCCGAACCTCAAAATTATGGTTAAAATGCCTTAGGCCTGAGGTGTCTGCTCAGAATAGCAGTTTTACCCTGCTCCTTTCAGACCTCAGCAAGGACTTTTGTTGAAATGCAAATGAAAGAAGCCTGCAAGCTCAGTAGGAGACTGATCTGAGGCCTAAGGCAGGAAAAAAGGTAAATTGTATGCTATTTACTAATTACTGGCCAGTCATTTTTTCTAGGACTCTTATTTTTTTTCCTTAGATTCTGTATTCTTTTTTTGAGCTCATGATTTTGATCCTACAGACCTAGGTTAATGTTTTTCTGATCAGCTCTATCTTTGACCAACAGTGGAGTTTTTGAAACATTGCAATGGAGATTTCAACTGCAAAAAGCTACAAGGCCTTTACTATTATTATGTGTGCACACTTTTGTTAGTGTTGTATGTCTATATATACATATATCCCTATATCATATATATGTTATACAAATTAACACATATAAGGAGCACTCATAAAAAAAGCACTCATATAAACAAATTTTAAAACGTGGATCCAAAGATCTTAAATTCTCATGATTTAATTGGTGCAATTTAAATTGGATAAACAGATAAAAATAAATGTCTTTAAATTTAACCTTACAAGTTTTTCTAGGTGTTCAAAAATCTAATAAAATATTAATGCCGACAAAAGGCCTAATATGCCTTGGTTCTAGAACTTTTTCTTCAACAAAAAATGGTACACTGTTCAATACATTTGTCTAATATTTTGATAAATAAGTAAAGTAAATTTGATATGGGATTACTCATTCATGAGTACTTTTGTTAGATATCTGATTGATTTACTAAGGTCTGTATAAGTTTGTCCTAAAGTCTGTATAAGATTGTAAAAATCAGTCATGTGTTAAAGAGACAAAAATTTCTCAAAACATAATTTTACCCATAACATTGTGGTTATTAAGTTTTATTTTTCTAGAGCAAGCAACCATAAAAATTAAACAACTGATTAAATAAGAACTGTTATTTTAGAGCACTGTACTGCCATTTCTTTAAAAGCTAAACTTGGTTAATGTAGAAACATCAATGCAATTGTGATGCTATTAATGTGCTCATATCTTCCAGGTATACAAGTCTGTAAGGTAGAAACTTTAAAAGAGCATAATATCAAGGTGGTGTTCTGAACTTGTATGGTAAAATATATATATATATATATATATATATATATATATATATATATATATATATATATATATACATATATATATAGGATTTATTTACCTGTTGTCAATAAGATATGTAAACTTTTATGTTACTTTTTATATTGGGGAACAATTTAAATGTATTTTAAGTTAATGAGAGCCTAATCTATGTAAAGGTTAAAAACTTTCAGCCTTTTTTTAATTCATGTTTTAAAAGCTATATCATACGGTGTTAGCTAATGTTCATGTGACCTCAAATAATTTATGTAAACTTTGTAAAATGATATTTAAAAAACAAAGATTAGCTTTAGAATTAAAACACTTAAGATTAATAAAGAGCCCTGCCTTACCTGAGATAAGGCTCTGTGTCCCATCTTATTATGTGAGAATGACTGCGAAAGCAGTAGGTCAGATGTTATTTCATTTAAAGTTATTTTCAAAAGTTTTTTTTTTTCCTGTCAACATTACTAGCATCTCAAACAGAGGATATAATGTATAACTCAGCCAAAAATTTTAGGGTAGCTATTACACGAACTAAGTTTGTTTACTGTTGTTAATTTTATTTTGTAATTTCCTTATGGGTGATATAAAGATTCCCTGTTAGTGTTTTACAGCAGTGTTGCTTTAAGAACACAACATTGGTTAATTTAAGATAATTAGCCATCACCTACAAGACAGACAGAATAATACAGATCCCAAATAATAAAAAGATAAATAATTTTAAATTATAGACATTAAAGCCCAGTATTCTTTATATAAGTCTGTTAAAATTTATTTGATGGATGTTTAAGATTAGGATTTAAAATTAAAGTTATATGAAAAGGGACAAGAAAACCAATATTTGGCTCTTGCCCTCTGAGTCAGTCTGTATCCAGGGAACAGCGGACTTCTCTAAAGAGCTTTGCAACTCTGAACCGCATAACCTCCTGATCAGGGAGATTAATGAGACCACTGGAGAACAGAAAGCCAATCAGTGCATTTGCTAAGAAGAGGAGAGTCATCAGAGAAGGGAAACATCCCTGATGCTTCCGAGGGAAGCCACATGGTCAAGCAAGACCTGGACCCACCTAGCGCAAATGGCACTAGCAGAACTGAGAAGCTGCTCTCAAGTTTCCCCAGGAATGACTCCCATAAAATCTCAGCTGACTGTTCAGAATAGATAGAAACAAAAGTCAGTTTGACTGCTTCATCTTAAACACTTAGAAAAGACAGTTAAAAACAAATTACAGCCATTTCTGGGCATTTTATATAATAATAGTAATAATAATATTTTAAGGTATACACTTTATGTTAGCCTCCCAAAATAAGTAAGACTGGAGGCTACAAAGAAGGATTCTCAGACAGGAATGCCTGATAACTATAAAAAGAGGCTATCAAGATTATCTGCCAGTGGCAGAAGTTTTTAGTTGAAGGCCTACAGATATTCTTAACCTAAACACATAGGCTTGGTATTTGTTAGTATGATTATCCAGCAATGAGTAAGAGAATTAAAGGTTTCTCTATTAGACACAGAGGTCATACTAGTAAAAATATTTTGCAAGATCAGATGACATTAAATTATTAAACTGAATCTTATGGGGAGGGACAAATGTAACACTAAAAGTTAAATATTAAGTTGACAGTCCTGATAACTGGGGATATTAAAGACTGGTGAGGGAACTTCTATACAGTGACATGTTCCAGCTGCTGCAACATTTATTAAGTACTCATGTTTTTTTGTTTCTCTCATAGAAGAACCCATTCCCAGATGACTTTACTACCTGTTCTTCCCCATCCAGACTTCAAACCTAACTGACTTCTAAAAGGCGACTAATGTCCCTCAGGCGGTGCCCCCTCACGTCACCCTCTCTCAGCTCAGAAGAAGTCTAAATGAGTGACGCCTCTCTTCTTACAACAATGGAGACAAAAATAAATAGAATATCAATATAAGTAATTAATTAAGTCAGGTAAAATCAGGGAGACCTGTTTTTGGGTGAGTTCAAAAAATTGGGAGACTATTACCTGAGGGATTAAAATTCCCACAGTGCTCTTCCTACCCAATCAAATATATGAAAAAAACACATTAGAAAAGGGGGGAATGATTGACCCAACCTGATCTTTTATTAAAATTGGCAGCCATCTTGCCACAAAGCCGTGAAAAGATAATTTTGGCTTAACTATAAATTGCAGCAAGATCTGAACCTGCTTGGAAAGCCTGCCCGTGCCTTGAACTCACCCATGCCTGGCTCTCTGACCAGATAACAGCCCTCTCTGAAACTTTGTTGACACCTCATAAATATTGGCCTTCCTTGGCCAGACGACACTCTCTGAGGCTCTAATGGTCCTCATAAATTCTGATGTTGGGGCCAGCAATCAAAAATGTAAAATACCATTAGTGTGATGCTTGTCAGAATTCTGTTATTTTTAACCCCACTTTTGTGTAACTTTCTGGGCTATAAAGCTGGGCTGCTCTCCTGTTCCCAACGTTTTGGGAGGGAGAGGCAGCCAGGGTGGTGGAAATAATAAGCTTGCTTTAATCTGATTTTAATTGGAGACAGTGGTCTTTTCTTGGAACCTGGTCTAAAAGGTAAACACTACACAAACCTGGAGCTCTGCCGGACTAAAGACTTCTTGAGAAACTGCCTTTGACGATGGGCACTCGACATATATGTTGTTGTCAGAAGCTTTAGCTTCCATTCAAATGAGACCATCAAAGCTGGGTCTACATCTATGAGACCTGGAGGATATTGTTTCAATTTTTCCAAAGAACATGAGGAAGCAGTGCTGACTTCTCTCTGTAGGTAAACTGTGGCCACTGAAAGCTAAGTGTCTCCGCATGTGGACTGTGAAGCCACTTGGTCATCCTCCACTTTTCATGGTGTTTCTTTCTACTGCACTGGGAGTTTGGTATTTGCCTCATGAAATACAATGACTTCAACTGGTACACAGTGATGTAGGGAGTCCTGTCACGTGTGGTGGGTCAGGGTCTGCAGGAGAATGCACCAACCAGGCTTCTATCCCACATAGCTTGACCCTTTGACCATAGCAACCTGATTCTGAACATTGCCCTGAAACGTCTCCATATAACAAAATGCCTTTTATGGAGAGGTTTCAGACATATAAGTGATTCCTGTCTGTAACATGTCAGCCACAAGTCATTTGGAAGTCAATGGCAGAATCACATGTCCCGACCACAGATGTTTTATCACACAGCTGCACACAACAGCTTTTGGCCCACTACTCAGCAGGCCCCAACATACTGGCATCTCTGTTCTACACCATTTTCATAAAACCCAGTCAATCAAGGCACTGTCTGGTACACTCAGGATCAGCAACTGTACATCCAAAGGTTCTCCAGTGGCAGGTGGCCATGGGAAGTTCAAAAATTTCATGGTATT
Source organism: Callospermophilus lateralis (assembly GCF_048772815.1). Lineage (NCBI taxonomy): Eukaryota > Metazoa > Chordata > Mammalia > Rodentia > Sciuridae > Callospermophilus > Callospermophilus lateralis. Next base: position 86,781 of record NW_027513232.1, read on the forward strand.
TATCTAGCCATTTTCAAAGACGAAGTTGGAGAAACTGTGGGTTTCAATTCATTAAGGAACCATTAAATTTAGAGGAAGCACATTTCAATGAATAATCTAGAGAACTCTCACAGGCAAGGGTTCCCAAAGACTGGCCAAAAGGTCACATGAAGCCAGCCCCATTGAGGTCTACAATGTAAGGTCCATGTGTGTTTTGACTCTCAACTATGGCTTCCAAGTCTTTCAGAAAAAAAATCATGTGATATCCTGGCTGAGATTCCCAGTGCTCTGTGGAAAGCCACTCTGGGCTTAGATCTCGGTGTCCAAGGGCGACTCTCATGTGTGGCCTCCTAAAATCCCAACACAATTCATGGCGATACTTCTCTGAAGTCAGTTCCATAACGCATTCTCTAAGAGGAATCACACCAGAGTTCAAGCCCAGGTGGACCCAGGCATCTCTTACAACCACCACACAAATGACCACAATTAAAACTAAAACACTCCCACATGCTCCTCATCTTCTTCCACATAGACACTCATCATAAACTCTGGCTGGAGGTTTCCATGAAGGGCACAGCCCAATACACTGTTCAAAATAAGCACCCTTGCCCCTCATTTGCCTAAAGTCACGGTGGCCTGGACACCCTTGCTGTGAACCAAGAGTGATCAAATAGGCCTGCCCTATATCTGATCTGCTTCTCCAATTTGAGGCCTAATGACTGTCTGGTATAGATTCTTTATGTGAATTGGTATCATAGAAAACCCAAGCCCCTATCGGCTAGGCTCTGCAGGGATTTGAAGAAATGATTTGACCCAAATGATCCCTATTCTCACTTGATTTAGCTCAGGAAGCTTACAGAGGAAAGTGAGAGACTTCATCCACAATGACTGCTCTTTTGGCCATTTTGGTTTTGGATGCACACTTGGAAACTTTCTTTAGATCCATCAGGTGCTGAGAATCTAAGCCACTGCCACCCCACCGGGCCAAGTGGCTGTTTCAGACACATCCTTTTCGAAAGCAATTAAGCAAAGAGCCACAGGTGATGCCCATTCATTTCCATTTGAAAACTGTTTTCTTCAGGCTTCACAAAAGGGTGGCCTGAGGCAAAGACCTTCCTGACATTAAGGGTAATAGAATCATAAGTAAGAAAATGGCCCAAAGCAGGGTTTCTCCACTGAGACATTACTGGTCACACTGATATCTGAGTTTTCTGAGATGCTCGCATTCCCTTCAGCTATCCAGTACATGGTCATGTAGCAGAGCTTGGACGTGGTACATATCTTGGAAACAAAACCATGAGGATACTCTGGAGAGTGGCCAGTATTCAGGAAGAAAAGAGGAACTTAGGAAGATAGTAGCTGTTCACCATCCATTAGGCAAGCCGCACTCCATTTTTAAATTGGGTGGGAAGAATGCTGGGAAGCTTTATACTAGACAGGACACAACCATTGATGCATTCGCATTTCAAATGTCTACAACCACGGATACAGTGGGATACACAGACATAGAAACACTCGTGTTGTCAAACGACTTTCTAGAAACTTTCCAGTCCAAACCTACAAACCGCCATTCCTACCTATTCTCAGAACATGAGACAAAACCACAAACTCACACCGACACCCACAACGGCACCTCCTTCCCCCAAGTATGGCTGTGACTATCCTGAGTGTCCTCTGACTGGTGAGCCATAATATGTTCCCACGAAATGGCCTGTCCAATCTCAGATCTGGTCTTCTTTTCAAACTTTTAGAAGTTGTCAGGAGCCATGGTTGAGCCACTACCTGCTTTCTCAGAAAAAGCCACTCTTCAGAGCTCTCCTGAAATTTGGCCATCATCACATAAGTAGGTACAAAGAAACACTGACTCTGTCTTTGGTAAATTCAAACAATTGAGACCACTGGGACTGAAACTAAGACTTGCTCTGGGTGCATGGCTTCCTGGATCCCAAGTTCAGAAAGTTCCATCACCAAGGAAGTGTGGTAGGTCACTTCCTTCAGGAACTGAATGAGGTCACTGTGATGGAAAACCACTTTGTTCTAACAGTTGCTTCCAAAGGTCCCATGAGATGGAGGCTGCCCCTACTTCCTGTGACACTTTCACAAGTTAGAATGGTATATCAACCATAGGCATCTGGGAACAGCTCTGTACACAGGCCTGGTTTGGTCCATTTAATCTACATTAAGAAGAGAGAGGCTGATTCAGACACATTCCTTCATTCTGACCAGGATGTTTGACATGGAAGTTGACATGGATTTGACTTTTGCTCCCTCAGGTCCTTCATAGGTAAAAAGGTCGGTCAAAAGTCGGAGGAAAAGACCACCAAGAGACTGTCTCATGCCACAGCAAAAGGTTTATTGGGCGTCCAGCATTCTGCGGCTCAGAGCTAACTTCAGAGGAGCAAAGAACAAAGAGCCCCAAAAACAACTTGAGCAGAGTTTATTTACATTCTTTAGAGAGGGCAGGGACTTTGCATACATCATAGCCTCCTTTAGCAAATCAACATACCACGGGAAAATCAAATAACAACCCAAAAACATGATTAGCACATTCATTGGCAGGAAGAGGTCGGACAGGGGGTGATTGGTTAGCCCTGAGAAGGGGTATACGTTTAAACTGATTGGTTGAAGCCCTGAGATGTATACGTGATGAGCTGCACGGTTTCTGGGAAGGGGTTGTTTAGCAACTAGGTGGTCAGGGAAGATTTCAACACACATCTAATTGGCAGTTCCGGGAATTGTCTTAACTGCCACAGGAATTTCAGGTTCTGAGTGCAGCTTGGAAACTTTACAAAACCTGGTTCTTTATGTTTCAATTTTAATTTCTTTTATTCTTTCATTTCCCACTCCTTTTTCTTACTACATTTAATCTTAAAAGTAATGAATCATAATTATTGCGGGGTCTCACACTCTATTTCTGCCAGTGGAGCGTATTTCTGTCTGATTACCATGAGTTTTTCCTGCCCAATTTGAGCCTGGAGAAACGAGACTATGCGGTTAAGCAAACAAGGTTCCAAAGTTAGCAACACCATAAGGATGATCAGGGGTCAAGCTAAGCCTGATAGGAGTGTAGTTAACCAGGGGGACTGGGTAAACCATGACTCAAACCACCCTTGTTGAATCTCCCTTTCTCTCTGGCGCTCTTCAAGGCATTTTCTCAATTTACTCATGGATTCTTTTACAACTCCAGTATGGTCAGCATAAGAACAACATTCTTCTCTCAGTGCAGCACAGAGGCCCCACTCCCTCATGAAGAGGAGGTCTAATCCTCGCCTGTCCTGTAAAACAACTTCAGAGAGAGAGTTTAAGGATTCCTACAGCACTGTGATGGAGGTCTCTAATGTCTTCCAGTCTTGATCTATTGCTGTTTCTAATCAGGCCATTTGTTGTGACCCATGGATCATAGCAGCTGTTCCTGTACCCACTCCTGCAGCAGCTCCTATCCTCAATAGGATGGCTATAGTAAGGGACACTGGATGCCAGCAAAATCAGGTTGTTTGTCCCCCTAGTAGACCTTAAAATGATTCTGCATCATAATAAACCACCCTGGGAAGTATCTGCACCATTAAACAATAATTTACAAAGCTGTCAAATACATGGGTTGAAATGCAAGGAGTTCTGACTGTGTGGAGTTCAGTACAATTAAGGTTCCTTTAATTAGTTCCCAGGGGCAGGAGTCAGCTGTACTCTGGACTGGGGAAGTAGGCAAAGATGGAAACTGGGAAGTATGAGATGGTTGAGGGGTTCTGGTAGATCTAGGCATGGGAGGTTTTGGAGGCTTAATTCCTGGCTTGAGGGGATTGGGCCCTATTGCTGTGGGATTTTCTTCCTTTTTAAGCAGGATGGTGAACCAGTGACCAAAGTCATAACGAGGGCCATAAATATAGAATCGCATTTCCCATGTATTTCCCATAGACCATGTTGTTCTGAGGTAGCCCCTTCCTTTGGAAGTGAAAGTTATATTGAGGGGATAACATAGACTATTCTTTCCTCAGCGAGTTTTTGACACAACTTGGATAGTGGCACATTTCTTGGGATCAATCCAGGTGTCATTTTTTCCTACCTGAATGATACTGTCTGCGGAGTTTGGGTTCAACCATGTAGCTCCCGTTTGTTCACAACCCCAAGATCTTAAATAAAAGTCACTGGGTCCTCCACAGGTTTGGGCCTGTTTGCGACTTAAGAAATCAGCTGGGCACACATAAAAATCAAGACTGGCTAGTTTACACCTGAGCTGGGGAAGATGATATCCATAATTCATGGGGTAAGGTGGTCTATGTTGCCCTGGTTTGGGTTTCAGTGGGATCTGTGTGAAGTCCTCTATGTCAGGGAGATCCCAGTCAGAGAGGCCTATGTCAAGCTGACAAATGTCCAGGTAGAGAGATGGCCACCAAGTCCATAAGAGGGCTGTATGTGAAATAGACCACACTACTTGCCCAGTAGGATTTATAGCTGCCATTGTTGCTGAACAGGCTGATGGTGATTAGGACTGCTGGTGGTCAGGGGAAGAATCCATAGCCTTACCCACACGACGGACACGCAACTTGAGAGGGTTACCAGTCTGTTCCAGTTTCCAGCCGGAGGCTGGACAGGGCGCAGGCTTGAGATGGGTGGCATGGATCCAGGAAGTGATTCCATCCACTTTCACCACTGTAAGTGTTATAAGCAGCACCTGGTATTGTCCTTTCCAGCGGCGTTCCAGGGATGATACCTGATGCCGTCTCACGTAGACGAAGACTCCCACTTGATATCGATGTGGGGTTCCCTCGTCTCCAGGCTGATAAGCACTGGCCAACTGTTTCCACAGGTATCGCTGGGTGCTGTGTTTGTTCAAGGGCTTTAAGTCTGTCAAGCAAGGGGGTGTGAAAGGAATCATTAAGTCTCAGAGTTGGGGTTAGGTCCCTTACTAAAGGAGGGGCACCATAGAGAATTTCATAAGTGGTGAGTTTACACAAAGAGGCAGAGGGTGTACTTTTTGCACGAAACAGTGCTTAAGGTAGGAGCATAGTCCAATTTTTTTATGCAGGTCTCCAAGCTTAATTTCTTTAAATTCTCTTTGATGGTTCTAATCATTTTTTCTACCTGTCCTGAGCTCTGGCATCTATAAGCACAATGTAACTTCCAATTAATCTTCAGGGTCCTGGTGAATCCCTGACTTACCTGGGCAACAAATGCCGGTCCATTATTGGACCCTATTACCTTAGGCAGGCCAAACCTTGGAAAAATGTCTTCTAGAATCTTTTTGAGCACCGTCTGAGCCATTTCTTTCTTCATGGGGAAGTCTTCAACCAATCCTGAAAGAGTATCTACAAAGACTAGTGGATATTTAAGTCCATACCTTCCTGGCTTAATTTCAGGAAAAGTCCACTTCCCAAAATTGTCCTGGTCTGGTTCCTCGTAAGCACTTCCCTGCAGGAAGCTTGGATGGGTAAGCATTAACTAATTGGCAGACTTGACAAGCTCTAGTCACCTTCTAAGCTATTTCTTTCCTCTGTAAGTCAGTCAATAAAAAATCCTTTCTTCGGTCCTTTAAGTGTGCCTATAACTTCTTTGAGCTTAAGTGGGTGAGCTAGTGTACGTCTTTGACATAAAGGTGGGCTTTTTGAAATTGTAAACTTGGCTCTGTAGGGTCCCAGAGTTCTGCATCTGTCTCCTCAGATGATAAGTTGCCTGAATGTTCCAGTGTGGCCAAGTCTCCTGAATGTTGATCCCCCTGGTGTGGAAAAAGTTAACAGAGTCACTCCGTTTAGGGCTGCCAATTAAGCTTCCTCATCTGCCCTTCTGTTTTTAACTGCAACGAGGTCGTTTCCCTTCTGGTGCCCTGGACAGTGCACTATAGCTAGTTCCTTAGTGCCCTTCACTGCTGAGAGAAGGTGGAGAATCTCAACTTTGTTCTTTATTTTTTTCCCAGTGGAGGTTAATAGCCCCCTTTGCTGGTAAATAGCCCTGTGCACATTAGCATTGCCAAATGCATAGTGGCTATCAGTGTATATGGTGGCCCTTTTGCCTGTTGCTAGTTCCAATGCTTTCGTAAGGGCAATCAGTTCTGCCATTTGGACTGATGTCTCTTCTGGGAGACCAGAGGATCAGATGACATTAGTTTTGCTAACTACTGCTGCTCCAGCCCACCACATACCATCTTGGAGGAAGCTGCTCTCTTTCGTAAACCATACGACTTCAGGGTGAGGCAGTGGCTGGATCCTTCAAGTCTCGTCCTATACTGGTTTCCTCTGCCAGTATGTGTTGACACTCATGAGCGACAGGTCCTGATGATTCTTCTGGCAGCCAGGTTGAGTGGAGCAGAAGGTCTAAGAGTTATTCTGTCTTTGCTAATCCAGAGGCTCTGGTAGTAGTTTATTCTGGAGTTTGATAGCCACCTATCTGGAGGTTGACAGATGATGCTCTCCAGGGCATGGGGGGCTATAATGGATAGCTTCTGTCCCAACGTTCATTAATGAGCATCTTTTATTAGAAGCGCTGCCGCTGCTATAGCTCTTAAGCAACGGGGCCACCCAGTAGCCACTGGGTCCAGTTTTTTTGATAAGAATGCTACCGGCCTTTTCCAAAGTCCCAAAGTCTAAGTGAACACTCCCCATGCTATTCCTTTCTTTTTCTCGATGTAGAGAGTGAAGGGTTTATCTATATCTGGGAGTGCTAAGGCCGGAGCAGATAGCAGCACCTTTTTTTGACATTATCAAAAGCTTGTTGGTGCTCAGGGGTCCATTGGAATTGGGCATTCCACTTTATCAGCGGGTATAAAGGGGCAGCCAGAGAGGCGAACCCAGGAATCCATCACCTGCAAAATCCAGCAGTCCCAAGAAACTCTCTGAGTTGTCTCTTATTAGATGGGGGTGGTATCTGCACAATGGTTTGTTTTCTGTTCTCAGTTAGCCATCATTTGCCACCCCTAAGAGAATAACCCAGGAAGATTACTTCTTGCTGACAAATTTGGGCCTTTTGGCAGAAGCCCTATATCCAAGCCGAGCAAGCTCGGATAATAGTGCTTGGGTCCCAGACTCATAGTTTTCCTTGGTGTCCGCTGCCAGTAGCAGATCATCCACATATTGGAGTAGTGTGACTTCGGGGTGTGCAGTTCTGAAGTCGTTTATGTCCCTGTGGAGGGCTTCATCAAAGAGAGTGGGGGGGGGTTTGAACCCCTGTGGGAGTCTAGTCCAGGTTACTTGGCCAGATGTTCCAGTTTCTGGGTCTATCCACTCGAAAGCAAACAGCAACTGACTGTCCTTATGTAGGGGCAAGCAGAAGTAAGCATCTTTTAAGTCCAGCACAGTGTAGCATTCCCGGTCCAGATTCAGAGTGCTAAGCAAATTATATGGATTGGGTACTGTGGGGTGAATGTCCTGCACTCTGTTGTTGATCTCTCTTAGTTCTTGAACAGGACTGTAGTCCCTAGTTACTGGCTTTCTTACTGGTAGCAGGGGGGTATTCCAGGCTGATTGACAGGGCCTTAGGACCCCAAGGGCCAATTATTTCTGAATATGGTGACTTATCCCATCCTTAGCTTCTTTGCTTAGAGGATATTGTTTAACACTGATTGCAGAGGCAGAGGCTTTTAATTCTACTACTATTGGAGGTTGTTTTATGGCTAGACCTAACCCAGCAGTTTCTGCCCAGGCATTAGGATAATCTTTTATCCATTTCTGTTGTAGTTTGCCTCTTTGATCAGTCCTAGGGGGCACGAAGTGTTGATGTTCATCTTCTATGGACATAGTCAATTCTGTGACTATGGGAGTTTTTACTGAAGGTTTTAGAACATCCACTTGGGGACCATCAGGGTTAAAGGTTACTCTAGCCCCGAGTTTGGTAAACAGATCCCTGTGCATCAATGGGGCTGGGCATTCTTGGATTACTAGGAAAGAGTGGTGGACTTTACATTTTCCTACTTCCATAATCCTCTTAGTTGTCCAAGCCCGATAAGTAGTGCCATTAGCCCCTTGAACTAGGGACCATTTATTTGATATGGGGCCCAGTGAAGCCTTAAAGGCTGAGTATACTGCTCCTGTATCCACTTCAAAGTTCACTGGAGGCCCCTCCACTTCAAATGTTACCCTGAGCTCGGGGAGGGGATCCGAGTCCTGACATTCCTAGTCCTCTTCTAGAGTCAGCATGGCGGGCTGCCGTGGCTTCTTCTTTTTGGGGCACTCTTTGACTCAGTGTCCTTTTTCTCTACAGTAGGCACATTGATCTGAGGCCAGGGAAAGCCTTTGGCGTGGGCCCAAGTATCCCTTTCTGACTCCCTGCTTTTTAATTTCTGGCGTATTTGCTGCTGTGAAGAAAATCTTAGCCAATGCTTTTGTCTGCCTTTTGCTCCTTTCATCCTTTTTTTCTTCCCTTTCCTTCTCTCTCCTCTGTTCCGTGTCCTCCTCAGTTTCTCTCTTATAATATACTTATATACTTATAATATATACTTATAATATATATCTTATAATATACTTTCTCAGCTTCTCTGTCTAAATCTCTTAAGGTCGTATTTTGTAACCCATCTAGACATTGTAACTTTCTCTTAATATCTTGGGCAGCCTGCTCAATAAAGGCCATTGTAACAAATGCCTTTTGGTCATCTGCCTGAGGATCAAAAGGAGTATATTTTCTATATGCTTCCATAATTCTCTCCAGAAACATAGAGGGAGACTCATTAGGCCCTTGGATAATCTCTCTTACCTTTGCTAAATTGGTCGGCTCTCTGGCGGCCACTCTGAGACCCGCTTTTAGAGCCCGGCGATAAGTGGACAGATGCTTCCTACCTTCAAAGGTGTTGGGGTCCCAGTTGGGTCGGTTCATGGGCCCATAGGGATGGAGAGAGAGCATCACAGGGGCTTCTGAGTTTTCTATTATCCATCGCCGGTGGGTTCTTTTAGGTTGCCCATCTTCCTCCAGGGGAGGAGGGGTTGCTGCTGCTGTGGGGAAGTCCCCTGGAGGGCTTGGGTGTGGCCCAATTGCCTCTAGCAGTGGAGAGGCTGAGTCAGCGGTGGGAGGATCATCAGGAACTGTGTTGGGGGTTGGGGAGGGAGAGTAGACAATAAGGAGGGGGTGGAGTGTCCAGTCTTGTGACTCAGGGAGAATGGAAGGAAGAGGGAGAGGAGCGGAAAGTTTGAATGATAGGAATGTGGGGGAAGGAGTATATGGCTGTTGATCTGGGTGGCCACGTGGCCCCGGCTGAATGACAATATCTCTGAATTTTCGGATTAGAGGAAAGTGGAAGGATTCTTCTGGGGCCATCTGAATTCGAGGATGGGCCATTCTGAAGCACAGAGAGTCTGCCAGGTACGGTGTTTTACTGAAAAAGAAAGATTCTGGGCCCTTGAGCGGACATCAGTCCAATGATCAAGGGTCAGGGACAGAGAAGAGGAAGTGCTTTGTCCCATAATGGGAGTTACTCAAACAGGGACATTGAAGACACAAACACAACACAAAGACAAACAGTAAACGTTTAACATGAGTCCAAGACAAAGATTTGAACTGAGTAACTGGAAAATATTGATGGGTTAGACAATAAAAACAGACAGTAAACTCAACATGAGTTCAGAACAATGACCAAAACTGAGTTACCGGCAAAACCTGATGGGCTGGCAAATCAAATCCTGAAGCAAAACATAACCGAGTTGAGGAAACTACTATTCCTTGAATTCCCTAGTCCTCCGGAGTGTCCCTCAGGGACGTGATCTTGGCTCTGTGACACGTCTGTCACACCATAGGAGAGAGCTAATGCTCTTCACCAACAGCCACTTTGCCACGCCCTAGCCTGAAACCCGAAACCAGAAAGAGGCACCTTACTTACCCCGAGAGGACTCCCTTGAGGTCTTCCATTCACCGCTCCCGGATATCTCACCTGGGGCCTCCAGATGAAAAGGTGCTGCGAACATCAAAGGAAAAGACAACAAAGAGGATTTCTCATGCATCAGCAAAGGGTTTATTGGGGGTCCAGAATGCTAGGCCTCAGAGCTCCCTTCAGAGGAGCAAAGAACAAAGAGCCCCGAGAACAACTTGAGCAGAGTTTATATACATTCTTTAGAGAGCTCAGGGACTTTACCTACATCATAGCCTCCTTTAGGAAATCATCATGTACCACGGGAAAATGAAATAACAACTCTAAAACATGATTAGCACATTCATTGGCGGGAAAAGTTGGGGCAGGGGGTGATTGGTCAGCCCTCAGAAGGGGTATACATTTAAACTGATTGGTTGAAGCCCTGAGATGTATACGTGGTGAGATGCACGGCTTCTGGGAAGGGGTTGTTAAGTAACTAGGTGGTCAGGGAAGATTTCAACACACATCTAATGGGCAGTTCCAGGAATTGTCTTAACTGCCACAGGAATTTCAGGTTCTGAGTGCAACTTGGAAACTTTACAAAACCTGGTTCATTACATTTCGATTTCAATTTCTTTTATTCTTTCAGAACCTTACAGTGGAAGGTGAGAGACTTCATTCACAATGACTGCTCTTTTGGCTATATTGGTTTTGGATGCACACATGGGATCATTTTTTTGATCCGTCTGTTGCTGATAATCTAAGCCACAGCCTCACACAGGGCCAAGAGCCTGATTAAGACACATCTCTTTCCAAAGCAATTACTTCTCTGAGGTCAGTTTCAGAACTCAGTCTCTGAGGAGAATCACAGCAGTGTTCAAAACCAGGTGGACCCAGTCATCTCTTCTAACTGCCACACAAATGACCACAATTAAAACCAAATCACTCTCACATGGCACTCAACTTCTTACATATATACACTCATTATACCCTTTGGCTAGAGGTTTTCATGAATGGCGCAGCCCAAGAGAGTGTCCAAAATAAGCTCCCTTGCCCCTCATTTGCCTAACCTCAGGGTGGCCTGAACACCCTTCCTGTGAACTAGGATTGATCACATAGTTCTTCCTTTAATACTGCTCTGCTTCTCCAATTTGAGGCCTACTGACTGTCAGGTTTAGATTCCTTATGTGATTTGGAGTAACTAGGAAACAAAAGCAACTTTGCAGCGCTTGAAAGAACTTATTTGACCCAAATGATCCCTATTCTCACTTGGTGGAAGTCAGGAAACTTACAGAGGAAGGCGAGAGACTTCATCCACAATGACTGATCTTTTTGCCATTTTGGTTTTGGATGCACACATTGCATCTTTCTTTAGATCCATCAGGAGCTGATAATCTAAGCCACAGCCTCACACAGAGCCACAAGGCTGATTCAGACACATACTTTTCCAAAGCAGTTAAGCAAAGAGCCACAGGTGATGCCCATTCACTTCCATTTGAAAACTTTTTTCTTCAAAATTCACAAAGGGGTGGCCTGAGGCAAAGACCTTCCTGACTTCAGGGTAACAGAACAATAAGTCAGCAAATCCCAATGCAGGGTTTCTCCACTGAGACTTTACTAGTCACAATGATTTCTGAGTTTTGTGAGATGCTTGCAATTCCCTTCAGCTATCCAGTACATGGCCATGTCACAGAGCTTGGATGTGGTACATATCTTGGACAAAAAAACATGAGCCTATTCTGGAGAGTGGCCAGAATTCAGGAAGAAAACAGGAACTTAGGAAGATAGTAGGTGTTGCCCATCGAAAAGCAACCAACAGTCCTTTCCTAAAATGGGCAGGATGAATTCTGGGAAGCTTTCTACTAGACAGGATACATCCATTGATCTATTCTGCTTTCTAATATGTACAACCAAGGACACAGTGGGATACACAGACACAGACACAGTCGCCTTGTCAAAGGACTTTCTAGAAACAGTCCACTCTAAACCAAACAAACCACCTTTCCTACCTATTCTCAGAACATGAGACAAAACCCCAAACTCACACCCACAATCAAAAAGTCACCTCCTTCCCCCATGTAAGTCTGTGACTATCCAGAGTGTCCTCTGACTGGTGGTCCATACTATGTTCCCCCAAAATGGCCTGTCCTGTCTCAGGTCTGGTCTTCTTGTCCATCTCTGTGAAGTTGTATGGAGCCTGTGCTGACCACTACCTGCTTTCTCATTAAAGGCCCATCTTCAGAGCTCTACTTGCATTTTGTCATCCTCAAACCATTAGGTACCAAGAGAGACAGACTCTCTCCTTGGTAAATCCAAACAAGTAAGTCCACTGGGAATGGGACTGGGACTGGCTCTGTGTGCCTGGCTTCCTGGATCCCAAGTTCAGAGAGTTACATCACCAAAGAAGTGAGGTAGGTCAATTCCAACAGGAAGGGAATGAGGTCACTGCCTTGGCAACCACTTTGTCCTAACACTTGTTTCCAAGGGTCCCTTGAGATGGAGGCTGCCCCTACTTCCTGTGACACTTTCAGAAGTTAGAATGGTATATCAACCGTAGACACCAAGGAGAAGCTCTCCACACAGGGTTGGTTTGGTCCATCTTCTTTATATCAGTAGGAGAGAGGCTGATTCAGACACATCACTTCATCCTGAACAGGTGGTTTGGCATGGAAGATGACTTTTGCTCTCTCAGGTCCTTCATAGCTGCTACATCTTCTCTAGGGATAATTTCTCATCAAACTTTGAGGTTCTCAGCAGGTGAAAGATCCCCTACATTCCTGTATTGTAAGACCAACTCTGTCCCTGCTCTTTTGTGAAGTTAGATTGAGGGAACAGTGTATGGTTAGGGTTAATAACATATTCTATTTGGGTTAGGAAACATTCTGCGGGATGAATAATGGTATTGGGAACCTGCGATATTCACAAGAATATATAGGTGAAATATAAGTATGAAACCTGAAATCTAGGTACGATTTGAAGCCCTGAAGGGCAATGGGCCCTTTAGTGAGATACTTTGCTTTGAATTATGTTCTGAACAGATATCTCAGATAAATCGATGTGCAATGGCAAAGGACCTTGTACCTTGGATGATTAAATGTCCTAGAGAACATCCAGTCAAAAAGGAATAGTCGGCAGGATTAGGAAGGTTGTCAGTAGGTTTAGAAAAAAGAGTGAATATAGGATTTGAACGAAAGTTTCATTAGCAATAGGGTTTTGGGTAGAGAGTGAACATAAATATGAGCACATATGAAGAGTCAGTCACAATGATGAACTGGGGAAAATATGTAGGAAAGCAGATATCAATAGAGACATTAGGAAATCAGGCAAAGTATAATGTAATATTGTTAGACATTTTCAACATGGTTGAGGTTGAATATATAATCTTAGGAAGAAAGAAATATGTTGCCTCCAATAGGATTGACATTTGAGAGCATTAGGCAACCTGGACATGGTTGCTTTTAGTAATCAATGCTCACTTTCCATTTTGCTTTGGTGAAAGGTTAATAGGCACTTGTCACTTCCTGTTTTTCTGTATGCTTAACAAACCACTGTTGAAATCTTGAGAACTGTTTGCTAATTTTGTTCCCAGGATGTGCTGTCCCCAACTGCCAAACTGCAGAATATACTCCTTCACCCGGGTGCATGCAAACCGCACACTCGCCCTGACCCATCAATAAATTTCCCATTCTGCCCTCTCCAAGAAAAGTATATAAGCTCTGTTAAAGCTGTTCTCAGGGCTCTCTGCTCTATTCAAGTGAGCTCTGAGCCCCAGCATGCTGGACCCCCAATAACCTCTTTGCTGTGGCCGAGTGAAAATGCTATACTGTTCTGTACTTAAAAGATGCTTTCTTTTGCTTGCCTCTGCATAAAGATAGTCAGTTGCTGTTTGCTTTCGAGTAGGTAGACCCAGAAACCGGAACGTCTTGTCAACTAACTTGGACTAGACTTCCACAGGGGTTCAAAAACTTCCCCACTCTCTTTGATGAAGCCCTTCACAGACATCTCTACAACTTCAGAACTACGCACCCCGAAGTCATTCTGCTTCAATATGTGGATGTCCAGCTACTGGCAGCCAACACCAAAGAAAACTGTGAGTCTGAGACCCAAGCACTATTATCTGAGCTTGCTCAACTTGGGTAGAGAGCTTTGGACAAAAAGGCCCAAATTTGCAAGCAAGAAGTAATCTTCCTGGGGTATTTCCTTAGGCGCGGTAAATGATGGCTCACTGAGCCCAGAAAACAAACCGTTGTGCAGATACCACCCCCATTTAACAGGAGACAACATAGAGAGTTTCTTGGGACTGCTGGCTTTAGCAGGTTATGGACCTGGGTTTGTGTTCTTAGCTGCTCCTTTATACCCGCTGTTAAATGAGAATGCCCAATTCCAATGGACCCTTGAGCACCAGCAAGCTTTTGATAACATCTAAGAACACTGACACTGAACTCCTCAACTTCACTGAGCCCAGCCTGCAATTTCAGAAAGCCCTACACTACATTAAAAATGTACATCAACTCAATCAACTTGGTTCAAAAAAACTGCCGGCATTACTGTAGGATCAAGAACAGAGTTTTAGACTAATTCACTCACAGTGAAAGGAAATAATTGAATGGGTAACAAAAGCCTGTCAGTTCTGTCAATTGGTTAATGCTTACCCTTCCAAGCTTCCTGCAGGAAAGCACCTATGAGGAACCAGACCAGGACAATTCTGGGAAGTGGACGTTACTGAAATTAAGCCAGCAAGGTATGGACTTAAATATCTCCTAGTTTTTGTAGATACATTTTCAGGATGGATTGAAGCCTTTCCCACCAAAAAAAAAAAAAAAAAAGAAAAGAAAACCGGCACAAATTGTGGTCAAGAAGATCCTGAAAGATATTTATCAAAGACACGTCCTGCCTAATTTAATATGGTCTGATAATTGAACAGCCTTCATGGGCCAGGTAAATCAGGGGTTAGCCAGGACCCTGGGGATTAATTGGAAGTTACATTGTGCTTATAGACCCCAGAGCTCAGGACACTTAAAAAAAATAAATAGAACCATTAAAGAGACCTTAACAAAATTAAGCTTAGAGACTGGCATAAAAGATTAGACTATGATTCTGCCTTATGCACTGTTTCATGCAAGAAATACTCCCTTTCTTTCTTTGTGTAACCTCACCCCCTATGAAATTCTCTATGGGGCCCTTCCTACACTAAGAGACCTAACCCCGACTCTAAGACCTAAGGATCCCTTCCACACACCCTTGCTTGACATACTTAAATCTCTTGTAAGAACTCAGCTATACCTGTGGAAACAGCTGGCCACTGCCTTCCAACCTGGGGACGAGGGGAATCCACATTGATATCAAGAAAGAGACTTCCTCTACATAAGATGACATCAGGTGTCATCCCTGGAAACCCGCTGGAAAGGACCATTCCAGGTGCTACTTATAACACCTACAGCAGTAAAAGTAGAGGGAATCACTTCCTGGATCCATGCCTCTCATCTCAAGCCTGTGCCATGTCCAGACTCTGGCTGAAAACTGGAAAAGACTGTTAACCCTTTCAAATTGCATATTCGCCACGTGGGTAAGGCTATAGACTCTCTCCTTGGCCACCCGTAGTCCTAACGCTCATCAGTCGCTTCAGCAGCGATGGCTGATCACAAATACTACTAGACAAGAAGTATGGTCTATCTTGCATACAGCCCCCTTAGGGACCTGGTGGCCATCTCTCCACCCAGACATTTGTCAGCTGGCTATAGGTCTTTCCTATTAGGATATCCCTGATGAAGAGGATCTCACTAAAATTCCATTAAATCCTTTCCGTACCATAGATAATGGAAACAAACATTATGGTTGTAGGGACAGGCAAGCCAGATGCAGGTTGGCTAGCCTATATTAGTATGTTTGCCCGGCAGACTATCAAAGCCACAAACCGCCACGGCTGTGTGGGGGAAAAGCCGACTTCTTCTGTAAGTCATGGGGATTTGAGCATACAGGGGCTGCCTGGTGGAACCCAAAATCCTCATCAAATTCAGTACACAGCATTGGCCATATTACCACTTAGAAAACCCAAACTGATGTCCAACAGAGGAGTCTCTAGATCCTCAAATTCTGTGTGACCTTTTTAACTCCTGCAAGTGCTCAAAAGGGTGAAAGGAAATTCCCCTATGTGAAGGCCTTTTTCCTCTTTCGCTCACATCCTGAACTATGCTTCTCCAATAGTTCCTCAAACTCAGCCTTCTGCTCCAGACTCTCTGCTGTCAGTCCCACCTCAGCAAACCTGATTTCTCTTCTCCAATTACTAGATCAAAAACCGAAACCTCCGCCGGTTCTCAGAGCATTGCCCTCTTGCTGAGGTAGCAGGTACTGAGGTACCCATCCATCCACTCACTTCTCTCTTTTCTTGTCAGTGCCCACACCGGGTCCCACCAGGTCCTCTTACCACTTAACCCAAAGCTCAAACCAGCTTAGGAGAGCCCTCAGACACCTATCGAAGATGTAATGAAAATGGCCTTTAAAGTTGCTTTGTCATCACTGAAAACAGGTTACTAAGAATTTAAAGTCCCTCACAGGCTTTTTGGGATACTCACTCCCGTCTTCCTTTCTGCTCTACCGATTCTACTGCTCAATTTATGTTGCTAGGAAAATCCCAAACCCCTTTCCCATTATTCCTTTACATCTCTCCTTCCTTATTCTCAGATCCACGGAGCTGCTCTCACCCCCCGCCTTCCCCGTCTTCCCCCTCTGTACCAGGCCCACAGAAAAATCTTCACTGAACTTCTCCAGAAGTCTTCACCATGGCTGACTTTAGGACTTTCAGCAAAAGAGTCTCTATAAATGAGTTCAGTGTAGATTAACTTCCTCTTTTTCTGTTGCCCTTTTCTACTTGGCTACTGGCTGGAAAAATCAGCACTCCTAAGCAAGACACCCCCTTAATAGTTTTTCACAGAATATGTTAACAAGGCCTCTGGCCTTGAGCTGGGGCTTCACAGAGATGGCTACATTTCTAAGATAAAAATTTCCAAACTGGGCTCCATGGTAACAGTTGGCAGGGGGATAAAAGAAAAGGAAAAAAAAGCTCTCTGCCTCCCAGGTGTCCTTGAAAAGTTAACTTGCCCACAATAAAGGAAAAAACAGAAAAAAAAGCTTCTTTTTGTGAATTTCTGCAGACTGTGAACTTCTGAGTCCCTTCTCTTTCATGTTGGGTACAAAATTCTGAAACTACCTAAACTTGGGGTTCAGGATGTTAATTGATTACAACAGAAGCAATGCCCTCTGAATCCGGTTGCAACCAAATAGGACTGTTTCCCTGTCTTTGGTGCTATCTTAAGTGCCGTGCCTTGTCCGTCCCTACAACAGTATAATTCTATATACTTAAACATTGTTCATGTTTTCATGAAATGGTCAACAGATGTGATTAATTGAGTAATAGTGAAGATGTCTCCCAGATTGCTCTATAATGACCCAGGTTCATTTGAAGTTCAAACACGGGGGCATACAACCCGGTTCCACTGGGAACATATATCCCTCACTTTAGCCATCATATTAGGAATTGGAGTTGCGGCAGTGGTAGTCACAGGAACCACTGCCCTGCTCCATGGTACACAACAGATGACCCAAATAGAAGCAGCAAGAGACCAAAACTTAAAGATAATAGAAACCTCCATCACAGCTTTGCAGGAATCTTTTACATGTCTCTCTGAAGTTGTTTTACACTCCAGTTGAGAGTTGGACCTCCTCTTCATGAGAGAAGGGGGCCTTTGTGCTGCATTGATGTAAGAATGTTGTTTTGATGCCGACCATACTGAGGTTGTAAAAAAAACCTTTGAGTAAAATAAAAGGATGCCTTGAAAAGCATCAACGAGAGAGAGAGGCCCAAAAAGGGTGGTTTGAGTCTTGGTTCACACAGTCCCCCTGCTTATCTACGCTTTTATCAACCCTGGCCTGTCCAATAATAATCCTCATATTATTGCTAACTATAAAACCCTGTTTGCTCAACCATGTAATTTCTTTTCTCCAAGCTCAAATTGGATAAGTTAAACTTATGGTAATACCCCACTAGCAGACATAGAATGTGACACGTCCCAATAATCACTTTTATGATTAAAAGTAGCAAGAAGAAGAAGTGGGGAATGAAAGGTTAATAAAAAAGGTACTTGTAACTTCCTGTTTTTCTGTATGCTTAACAAAACACTGTTGAAATATTGAGAACTGTTTGTAATCTTGTTCCCAGATTGTGCTGTCCCCAACTGCCAAATTGCAGAATGTATTCCCTCACCCAGTTTCACACTAACCACCCACTCGCTCTGACCCATCAATAAATTTCCATCCCTGCCCTCTCCAAGGAAAGTATATAAGCTCTGCTTAAGCTGTTCTCAGGGCTCTCTGCTCTATTCATGTGAGCTCTGAGCCCCAGCTTGCTGGACCCCCAATTAACCCCTTGCTGTTGCATGAGACACTATCTTGGTGATCTCTTCCACCGACGCTTGCAGGAACATTACTTGGATGTTTGAATGTAGAAGAGAAAATCCAGTCATAAACGGATAGTCGGTAAGATTAAGAAGATAGTCGGTAGGTTTAGGAAGAAGAGTGAGTATAGGATTTGGAAAACAATATCTTTAGCAATAGGGGTTCGGTTAGAGAGTGAATGTAAATGTCAGCACATGTTAACAGTCACAATAATGAAGTGGGAAAAATATGTAGGAAAGCAGATATCAATAAAGACATTACGAAATCAGGCAAAGTATAAAGTGCGTGATACGATTAGACATTTTCAACAGAATTGAGTTAGAATATATAATCTTAAGAAGAAACAAATATGTAGTCACCAATAGGATTGTCATTTGAGAGCATTAGGCAACTTTGACATGGATGTTTTTTGTAATCTATGCTCACTTTCCATTTAGGCTTTGGTACAATCAAAAGTGTGACCTTTACATTTGTCTCCAGAATACTACTGTGATAAAATGTATATGTAGATGTGGTGACATGAGTGTTTCTTCCACCATTTCTGGGAGCAATATTTTGAAGACATATAAATGGGTATTGGGGGTACAAAGAGGTGTACACTGTGTCATTGAATATACAGATAATGCATGAATAGACCATAAGTGAATAAATAATATAACTGGTTCCACATTAAATAACGGATTGAATAGATATCTGAAAATATATAAGAAATCTTATATTGATATACAATCATTCATTCCAACCAATGATACATCTAATATTAATATTAGGGTTACGATTTATCATGAAGATATGTTAGTTTTGCTACAAAAGTGATTATGGAAATCGAAAATAATGTGTTTGGAAAGAGTCAGTCATAATGCTGGCAATATGTAAACAAGGCCTCTGGCCTTGAGCTGGGGCTTCACAGAGATGGCTACATTTCTAAGATAAAGAAGTTACCAACTGGGCTCCATGGTAACATCTGGCTGAGAGAAAAAAAAAAGAGAAGAAATAGCTCTGCCCCATTCCCGGTATCCTTAAAATGTTAACTTGCCCAGAACAGAGAAAAAAAAAAAAAAAACAGAAACAAAAACTGCTTTTTATAAACTTCTGCAGATTGTGAACTTCTGAGCCCCTCCCATCCATGTTGGGTACAAAATTCTGAAACAATTTAAACTTGGGGTGCAGGGGATTAAATGATTACAACAGAAGCAATGCCCTCTAAATCCGGTTGCAACCAAATAGGACTGTTTCCGTGTCTTCGGTGCTATCTTAGTTGCCTTACCTTGCCTTGTCCATCCCTTTTCTCATGAAAAGACCAGTCGAGAAACATGGAGGAATGCATGTGCTCTGAAGCAGAAAATGATTGATAGTGAAACAAATGCCTATTAATTTTCTAATTTGTGGATGAAATATATATCCTATGATGTGCATAAATTGAAGAAATAGTAATCTACCAGTGTTGAATAAAAATGAACGTCAAAATACACATTATGTCCGATTGGAATCTACTTGCATTGATGTTAAACTGGGTCAGGTACTGTAGAAATATTAGGATTTGTGTTCACCATTCACTCAAGTTACTTTTCAGTATAGGAAAGAAATATGTTTTTATGGTTAATGAATATTTCTAAGAATAATCTTTGGAAAGTTGATTATAAATTTACGTATATGAATATGAATGAATTTCGTGAGTGTAAAATAAGACACATATTTCATATTTTGAAAAATCTGGAGAGTGTATATATATATATATATATATATATATATATATGTGTGTGTGTGTGTGTGTG
Source organism: Callospermophilus lateralis (assembly GCF_048772815.1). Taxonomy (NCBI): domain Eukaryota; kingdom Metazoa; phylum Chordata; class Mammalia; order Rodentia; family Sciuridae; genus Callospermophilus; species Callospermophilus lateralis. The sequence goes on from NW_027513232.1 coordinate 106,749, forward strand.
TGTGTGTGTGTGTGTGTGTGTGTGACTAAAGTCACGGTGGCCTGGACACCCTTCTTGTGAACCAGGAGTGATCAAATAAGTCTGCCATTAATACTTTTCCACTTCTCCAATTTGAGGCCTTCTGACTTTGGCGTTTAGATTCTTTATGTGAAATGGAGTCAAGAAAAAACCGAAGCACTTATGGATTTGCCTCTGCATGGTTTTGAAGAATTCATTTGACCCAAAGGATCCCTATTCCCCTTGATGGAGGTCAGGAACTTTACAGAGAAAGGCGAGAGACTTCATCTACAATGACTGCGAATTTTTGCCATTTTGATTTTGTATGCACACATGGGATCTTTCTTTACATCCATCAGGTGTTGGTAATCTAAGCCACAGCCTCACACAGGGCCAAGAGACTGATTCAGACACATCCCTTTCCAAAGCAGTTAAGCAAAGAGCCACAGGTGATGCCCACTCATTTCCATTTGAAAACTGGTTTCTTCAGGCTTCAGAAAGGGGTGGCGTGAGGCAAAGCCCTTCCTGACATTCAGGGCAAAAGAACAATAGGTAAGCAAAAGGCCCATAGCGGGGTTCCTCCACTGAGACTTTACTGGTCACACTGATATCTGAGTTTTCTGAGATGCTCGCCATTCCCTTCAGCTATCCAGTACATGGCCATATCACAGAGCTTGGAGGTGGTAAATATCTTGGACACAAAACCATGAGCCTATTCTTGAGTGTAGCCAGAATTCAGGAAGAAAATGGGAACTTAGGAAGTTTGTAGGTGTTGCCCTTCGATAATGCAAGCCACAATCCATTCATAAATTGGGCAGGATTGATGCTGGGAAGCTTTCTACTAGACAGGACACATCCATTGATGCATTCTCTTTTCTAATGTCTACAAAAACAGACACATTGGGATACACAGACATAGAAACACTTGCCTTGTCAAACGACTTACTAGAAACAGTTCACTCCAAACCAAACAAACCGCCTTTCTTACCTTTTCTCAGAACATGAGATAAAACCACAAACACACAACAAAAACCACAAAGGCAACGCCTTCCCCCAAGTAGGTCTGTGACTATTCGGAGTGTACTCTCACTGGTGAGCCTTACTATGTACCTCCAAAATGGCCTGTCCTGTCTCAGATCTGGTCTCTTTGGCCAACTCTGTGAAATTGTCAGGAGCCCGTGGTGAGCCACTACTTGCTTTCTCTGGAAAGGCCAGTCTTCAAAGCTTTCCTGGCATTTGGCCATCTTCACATCAATAGATACCAAGAAAGACTGACTCTGTCCTTACAAAATCCAAACAAATGAGCCCACTGGGACTGGGACTAGGACTGGCTCTGGGTGCCTGGAATCCTGGATCGCAAGTTCAGAGAGTTCCATCACCAAGGAATAGAGATGAGGTCACTTCCTTCAGGAACTGAATGAGGTCACTGCCTTTGCAACCACTTTTTCCTAACAGTTGCTTCCAAGGGTCCCATGAGATAGATGCTGCCCCTATTTCCCGTGACCCTCTCACCAGTTAGAATACTATATCACCCATAGGCACCCGTGAACAGCTCTGCACACAGGCCTGGATTGGTCCATCTTCTGTACATTAGGAACAGAGACACTCAGTCAGACACAACCCCTCTCCAGACAGGGTTGTTTTCCATGGAAGATGACTTTTGCTCTCTCAGGTCCTTAATAGCTGCCTACATCTTCTCCAGGGATTATTTCTGCATGGACCTTTGAGGTTTTCAGCAGGTGGTATATCCCCTACATTCCTATATTGTAAGACCAACACTTTCTCTGCTCTTTTATAAAGTTAGAATGAGGGAATAGTATATGGTTTGGGTTAATTACATGTTCGATTTGGGTTAGGAATCATTTTGCTGGATGAATAATGGTATTGGAAATCTGTGATATTTATAAAAATATAGAGGTGAAATATATGTATGAAAACAGAAATCTAAGTAATATTTGAAGCCCAGAAACGGATTGGGCCCTTGATTGGGAGACTTAGCTTTGAATTATGTCCTGCACAGATGTCTCAGATAAATCAATACACAATGGCATCGGACCTTGTACCTTGAATGATTGAATGTCGAAGAGAACATCCATTCAAAAAAGGATAGTCAGTAGGATTTGGGAGATAGTTGGTAGATTCAGAAAGAAGAGTGAGTATAGGATTTGGACCAAAAGTTATTTAGCAATTGGGTTTCAGGTAGAGAGTGAATGTAAATGTCAGCACAAATGAACAGTCAAAATGATGAACTGGGAATTTATGAAGGAAAGCCGATATCAATAGAGACATTAGGATATCAGGCAAAGTAAAGTGAGTGATAGGATTAGACATTTTCAACAGGGTTGAGTTTGAATATATAATCTTAGAAAGAAACAAATATGTAGTCAACAATTGGATTGACATTTGAGAGAATTAGGCAACCTGGACATGGATGTTTTTAGAAATCCATGCTCACTTTAAATTTAGACTTTGGTACAATCATAAGTGTGACCTTTGCTTTATTTTCCAGAATATTACTGTGATAAAATGTATATGTAGATCAGGTGACATGAGTATTTCTTCCACCATTTCTGGGAACAATATTTTGAAGACGTATAAATGAGTATTGGGGGTAGAAAGTGGTGTAGTATCTGTCTAAGAATATAGAGATAATGCAAGAATAGACCATACTGTGAATAAATAATATAATTGGTCCGCTTTAAATAATGGATTGAGTTGATATCTGAAAATATACAGAAAATCTAATGTTGATATAAAATCATTCATTCCAACCAGTTATACTTCTAATGGTAATATTAAGGTGATATTTCATCATGAAGAGTGTGTGAGTTATGCTTCAAAAGTGATTATGGAAATCGAAAATAATGTGTTTAGAAAGAAGTCTTGTTAAAAAACATGGAGGAATACATGTGTTCTGAAGAATGAAGTTATTGAAAGTGAAACAAATGCCAATAAATTTTCTAACTTGTGTATGAAATATATATCTTATGATGTGCATAAACTGAAGAAATAGTAATGTACAAGTGTTGACTAAAAATGAACATCAAAATACACATCACGTTCCATAGTTATCTACTTGCATTGGTGTTAAACTGGGTCAGTTACTGTAGAAATATTAGGATCCGTATGCACCATTCACAGAAGTTAGTTTTTATTTCTAGGAAACAAATATGTATTTCAGGTGGATGAATATTTCTGAGAATAATCTTTTGAATATTTGATTATAAATCCACATACATGAATACGAATAAATTTAGGGAGTGTACATTGAGACCCATATATTTCATATTATGAAAAACTTGGAGAGTGTACACACACACACACACACACACACACACACACACAGACATTAAAAAGTAGCAATATATATGGAAATCGAAATTCATCATGAAATGTATATCATCCACTGATCCAAAAATATTCATTATACTGAACATGATTTTATTTATCATGTTGTTCATCTACGAAGCTCACCCATAGGTTGAATTTTCAGTTCCAACTGTGTTTAGGTGGAGTGATCTCTTCTCCCAATTTGTATCTGCAAAGTCAGCCACCTCACAAGAATGTACATGTGATAACAGGTATGATTCAATATGTGCATATGAAATAACATGTGCTGAATTGGCTACAGAGAAAGGCAGAGAGGAATTCATCTATTTGTTAACTTTAAAAACACATGGAGAACTATTTCAACAAAATATTGACTAGATTTATAAGTCCTACCCTGTATAATGCAAAAGGCAAGTCCAGCAATACACTATGTCTCGTCTAAACTGCTTGTATTTCTATTCGGTTTGGGTTATTTTTCTCCATCATATTAGAATTAGTAGTCAGAGTCTAGTAGGGTATGCGTTAGTGTCAGGCATTCAGCATTTTGAATTGAAAATAGGAAAATGAATCCAATGTGTATGTAAATATGTGCTTCACAAAAATCTTCCCACTCTAATCCAGAACAATGCCTTGACTTTACCTTCACTCCAAGTAAAATACAATTAGAGTGGACGAGTTAGAAAATCTGTGAATACATATCTGGAATGTAATATGCTCAAGAGTTCACAACCTTGAAGGTGGTAGAGGAGTTTCCAAAAGTAAGGGACAGGTAAATACTTCACAAAAATGGAGCTCTTCTGGACTAAAGACTTCTGGTGAAACTGCCTCTGAGTTTGGGCACTTGAAATATTTGTTGTTGTCAGGAGTTTTAGCTTTTTTTGTAGAGAGACCATCAAAGCTAGGTATGTATCTAAGTGACCTGGAGGACATGGTTTCTTATTTTCTAATGAACATGAGGCAGCAGTGCTGAATTCTCTCTTTGTAGGTAAACTGTGGCCACTGCGGGCAAACTCTTTCCGTGTGGACTGTAAAGCCATCTGGCCATCCTCCACTTGTCGATGTGTTTCTTGCTGCTGCAATGTGAGTTTGGTATTTGCTTCACAAAATACAAGGAGTTAAACTGGGACACAGTGCTAAAGGGAGTTCTGTCACGTGTGGTGTGTCAGGTTCTGCATGATAATGAACCAACCAGGCTTCAATCCCACATAGCTTGCATCCTTAACCATAGCAATCTGATTCTGAACATTGCCCTGAAAACTCTCCACATAACAAGATGCCTTTACATAGAAGGGTCTGCTGGGTGCACCATGTCAGTCACAAGCCATTTGGAAGCCAATGGCAGATCCACATTGCCCCACCACAGATATTTTATCACACAACTGCACACGACTTTTCTAGGCCCATTTCACATCAGGCTCCAACTTACTGGCATCTCTTTTCTACACCATTTTCATGGTCATGGGAATTTCAAAAATTTCATGGTATTTATCTAGCCATTTTACAAGAATGATGTTGGAGGCACTGTGTGTTTAACTTCATTCAGGAACAATTAAATGGTGAGGAAGCTCATTTCAATGAAAGCTCTGGAGAAATCTCACAGACAAGGCTTCCAAAGAGTGGCCAAAATTTCACAGGAAGCCAGACCTATTGCTGTCTACAATGTGAGGTACATGTGTGTTTTGACTCTCAACTATGGCTGCCATGTCTTTCAGAATATAACCATGGGATATCCTGGATTAGATTCCCAGTGCTCTGTGGAAAGCAAACCTGGGCCTAGATCTCGGTTTCCAAGGGTGACTCTCATGCGTGACCAACTAAAATCCCAACATATTTCATGATAACACTTCTCTAAGTCAGCTCTAGAACTCAGTCTCTAAGGGGAATCACACCAGAGTTCAGCCCAGGTATACCCAGTCATATCTTCCAACTACCACACAAATGACCACAATTAAAACCAAAACACTCCCACATGGTCCTCATTTTCTTCCATATATACACTCTCATACTACGCTCTGTCTGGAGGTTTCCATGAGTGGCGAAGTCCAAGACAGTGTCCAAAATAAGCTTTCTTGCCCTTCATTGCCTAAAGTCATGGTGGCCTGGACACCCTTCCTGTGAACCAGGTGTGATCAAATAGGCCTGCCCTTAATACACCTCTGCTTCTCCAATTTGAGGCCTACTGACTGTCAGGTATAGTTATTTTTATGTGAATTGGAGTCATGAGAAAACCCAAGAACCTATGTGCTAGACTCTCCAGGGCTTTGAAGAACTCATTTGACACAAAGGATGCGTATTCTCACTTGATGGAGTTCAGTAGACTTACAAAGGAAGGCAAGAGACTTCATCCACAGGGACTGCTCTTTTGGCCATTTTGGGTATGGATTCACACACGGAATGATCCATCAGGTGATGAGAATCTAAGCCACAACCTCACACAGGTCCAAGAGGCTGATTCAGACACATTATCAGGATCAATCACTTGATTTTTTCCTCTGTCTAACTAGCTAGAGAGACCTTCTCTTTTAATTGAATTTTTATCTCTGTCTGACTAGCTCGAGAGACCTTCTCTTTTACTTGAATATTTCTACTATAACTATAATACAACCCAAGAAGATAAAATTATTACTCCATATACTATGAATCAAATTGATGATTTAGATAATTAGTTAAATTCTTGGGCAATAATCATGTGCAAATCTAATGTTTCATTTGATAACCACTTACCATCTAATCCTTTATTGTCTTTTTGGTCATCACATCATGTAATTTTTCCAAAAATGACAAGAAAAACACCTATTATAAATGCTACAAATATATTCACTGATGGGTCAAATAATGGTACAGCAGTAATATTTACACCTGATCAAACTTTTACATTTTTAGTACCCAAACAATTAGCTCAAAATGTAGAGCTTAATGCAGTATTACAAGCTTTTGTGATGCTTAAAGCATCTGTAATTAATTTATTTTCCGATAATCAGTATATAGTTAGTGCTATAGTATCACTTGAAGATGGTAGAAGGATTTCCCCTTTCTCTACTATTTTCTCTTTGCTTTCGACTATACAAAGTCTAATCTGGGACAGGAAAGATCCGTTTTTTATAGGATATTTCAGGACACATACAGGATTGCCTGGAGCCCTTAGTTTGGGCAATTATTTAGCAGATAAAACAACACATGACATTCATACATATTTTCTATACACTAGAAGAAGCTACAAATTTTCATAAAAAGTTTCATGTCAATGCTAATACTTTACAAAAGCGTTTCAAAGTAACTAAGGAACAAGCTAGACAAATAATAAAACAATGTCAAAATTGTGTGACCTTTTTACCACAAGTTAATCTTGGAGTCAATCCTAGAGGATTGATACCTAACCATATTTGGCAGATGAACGTCACAAACTTGCCAGAATTTGGAAAATTAAAATATTTGCATGTTACAGTTGATACTTCTTCTGGATTTTTGATGGGCTCCATTCTTGCTGGAGAAAAAAACTAAAGATGTTATAGCTCATTGCTTACAAAATTTTGCCACTGTGGGCGTTCCAAAAGAGTTAAAAACAGATAATGCCCCGGCTTATACTTCTACTTCTTTTAAACAATTTTGCTCATCATTTGGCATTACTCATATAACAGGAATCCCATACAATCCACAGGGAGAAGGCATAGTTGAAAGAGCACATGAAACTATTAAAACGTACATATTAAAGCAAAAAGAACAAATTGGGAAGGGGTATATATTCCCCAAAGGTAAACTTAAAATAACCCTTTTACTCTAAACTTTTTAAATTTGGGTTCATCAGGGCTTAGTGCTGCAGAAAGGCATATATGTCCAAAAAATGTACATAAGCCCAAGGTACTTTGGAAGGATATTCTAAAAGGACAATGGAAAGGTCCTGACCAAGTAATTGTCTGGAGTCCGGCGTCTGTTTTTGTGTTTCCACAGGGAGAACAGTAGGCAATTTGGATTCCAGAGAGATTAACTAAAGAGATTTCTACAGACCAAAAATAAGATGATTTGGCTCAAATCAATAAGAGCTGATATGCAGAACTCCAGTTTGGCTGTTCTTACATCTGTGACAGAACCAGAATGTTTTTTTCAAATCTATTTTATTATTCCCCTTTCTCATATCATGAAGTTTTATTTTGTTTTTTTTTTAGCTCATAGAGAACTAGGTTAATGTTTTGCTGATCAGTTCTATTTTTGGACAATAGAGTTTTTAGACATTGCAATGGAGATTTCACCTGTAAAAAGTCATAAGGCCTTTAATATTATGTCATGTGTTGTATGTATTATATTATGTGTGCACTTGTGTTTTGTGTTATATGTTTGATTTCACATCTTTTCTGTGTTGACTATATTCTTTTCAAGTTGATATACTTTGTCTTCATTATCTGATATTCTGACTTCTACTTGATCTAGTCTGTTTGTAATATTCTCATTAGCGCTTTTAATCTGATTTACGGTTTCTTGCATTTCTATGATTACAACTTGATTATTTTTTAACACCTCTATCTCCTGATAAAGCTCATTCTTTGCGGATTTAATTTGTGTGGTTAGTTCCTCTTCAAAATATACTTTCAATGCTTGGATTTGCTGTCTCATGTCTTTTCTAATATTCCGTTCCATCTGAATTAGGAATGCCTTGATTTCTTTCCCTGTCCATATTTCTGATTCTTCTAGGTCCTCCTGTATATTTAGATTGTCCTGCATTGTTTGTAACCCCTTTTTCCCTTGTTTTTTCATATTGTTCACGTTGCTTTCCAGCTCTGTTTGACTGCTTTGTAACTGCTTTCTCCTATACATTTGTTTTGGCTTTGTATATCTCTGTTGTCTCTCTTTTGTGGTGGAAGATTATGCCTAAAAATTTTGGGCTTTGTTGTACTTTAAAGCTGATTCATTTAATTCATATAAGGCTTCTAGGTTCTGTATGCATATAATGATTTGCTGTTTGTTCTTAGGACTATATGTTTAGGTTGGGTGCTCTGGTGGTACAATGGTTAGTATGTCTCGGCTACTTTAGAAGATTGCTCCACTGAAGGTGGATACTACCAGGCAATTGGATCAGGGTGTTGGTAGTAGCTAGGTATTTAGGAGTCTTATAGACAGCCTCGAGACATTCACCTATTTGCATTTAGACAATTACACACAATGAAAGATGTAATGCTTGGAATGAGAGTTGGGGGGTAGGAGAATGAAGGTGCTCTTAAAAAGAAAAAAAGGATAGAGGGAGAGATAGATTAGAGGGGAATGAAAAGAACAATAAAACTTGAAATGGGATAGAAAGAGAGAAGGAAAAGGGGGGAAAGGAACAGGGAGAGAAGAAGGAGAGAAAAAAATATCAACAACAGCAACAACAACAACAAAAAAATTAAAGTCTTAGAGATCCACCTTCTTCTCTTCCAGTAGGCGGAGCTGTGCCTTCCAAGCGGAGTGTCTGCTCTCTACCTGCCGAGAGCTATCCCTGTAGGGCGTCTTCTGGGGGTCTCTCAGACTTGTCAGTCCAGAGCCATTTCACTTCTCCAGCTCTTAACCCCCTTCCTCCTGTCAGCCTGCCAGCCAGGTCCTGTTCCCCAGAAGTGATTCTCCAGAGATCTAGTTACACTTGCAGCCCCACCGAGTGCCCCTTTTAATCCTCAGTGCTGTGGTAAACTGGCGGATAAGACCTTAGGGGTCACCACTGGTGATATGGGGGCCTTGGGTTCTGGGCTCCCCTCTGCTTCCCTACGGACACGACCCCTGAGAAGTCAATGAAGTTTCCTGGCTGCTTGTATCAGTATGGGGAGTCACACACCTGCTAAAGTGGAATTTGCTGGGAAGGAATTTCGCCGGCCGAACTCCGATGATGTCACCTCTCTGCTATGGTGGGCCCCAGGCTTCTTGCCGGATTGACCGAGGGGAGGGGTGGGACTGGTCCGGCCCAGTTCACCTCAGCTCCTGGCGCGTGGAGGCTTGGCTAAAGACTTCTTCCTGCCAAGCTGTGTCTCGGCGTCTAGCAGGACCCAGTCACTTTGGCTGCGGGCTGGTGGACGGATCTGCAGCTGTGCCCGCGGTGCGCAGACTGTGGCTGGTGAATCTCGAACTCCGCGTCTAGTGGCAGGGTCCCACTCGTCCGGGTCACACAGACGCTTCAAAAAAATTCTTGTAGCTCCCGGGCAGTCTCCCTTCAGTGGAATTTTGCTAGGAGAATCTCCGTTGGTAGAATCAAAGAGTTATCCTTGCGACTTTATGACCCCATCACTGGGAGTGCATTAAAAGCGCAGCCTCTCTGCCCGCCGCCATGTTGGATCCACCTTTTCTTTTCATTATATTTAATAATTCTCTTCTAGACAATGTAAATTGTTAAGAAAATTGTTTTCTTTTAGTGCCTTTTGGAATGTTACATAATTCTTTCTTTAGGCATTGTTGCCAGAATTTCTATCTTCATCCCAGTGCATGGGAAGTCAAAGATAAAACCAATCTACAGCTTCTGCAATAGCCATCACTGAACTGCTTGCAGAACTTGCCTGGACTATGTATCACTTGTATGCATTGTGAACTCACCTGCCTGCATTGTGAACTATCTGTTGGTGCAGTGACGTGTGGTAGTGTTGTGGTATTTCTCTGATGATGTCATCGGTGGTACAATTTTTTCAAAAAGAGCCATCAATTGCCTTGGTGTATCTTCCTCCCTTCTGCTTGTCATGGTTGTTCAGCTAAAATTAGGGGGCCAACAGAGATGAGGCAAAGAGCCTCACCCGCCCGCTGGTACAAAGACCTCTCCACAGGTGTGGATGTATACTGGACTTGTAGTCAGTGACGGGTAAGATCCAATTACAATGGTACCAATCTAAGACAGGAGGCTGACACCTTGAGGTCAGCTCATTCAATAATGGGTAAGAATCATATGTACTATTGGACAACCTAAGGCAGGCATGGTCCCTAAGCCACATGCTTGTTGTTTAAACAGAGAGGGTTAGATGTTGAGAGCCACAGCCCAAGGGGCCAAAGCAAACTTTCAGACTGCCAGCTGAAGGTTGGCTCACAGCGGCCCCAGCAACATCTAGCTGATTGGCTCCTCTGCGGTGATGCCCATTGGGCTGTTTCCCCACCCTTTCAAATTATGGAGCTGCTTTTTGGGGGACTTTTTTGGCTCTGCTCAAACAACCCAGCCAATCGACCTCAAGAGTAGGAGGAGAGGGGAGGTTGAGAGCTTGTGGGAAGCCGGTGGTGGCAGTTGTGCTCTGAGTGTTTTTCCCGAGGAGCTATTTTTTGGCGTGTGTGGTTCTAAAAATAAAGTTAGCTTTTGACAAGTGGCTCCTGAATTGTGCCCAGCCAGACTGTGTCAATCCTAAATTGATGGAGCAAAATAACCAAAACAGAATAGAAATACAAGCAGTTCAGAGGAGGCATGGTGTATAGCTGGACTTACCTTTTGTATGATAAAGGGTAGGTGTTATAAATCAAGTCAATATTAAATTGAAGTAGTTCTCCATGTGTTTTAAAGATAACAAATCCGTGAATTCCTGTCGCCCTTTATCTGTATCCTATTCAGCACATGTATTTTTGTATGCACATATAGAATCCTACCTGGTATCACATGTACACTTTTGTGAGGTGGCTGACTTGGCAGATACAAATTGTCAAAAGAGATCACTCCTCCTGAACGTTGTTGGAACTGAAAATTAAAACTATGGGTGAGCTTCCTAGTTGAACAAGATAATACATAAATCCATGTTCAGTAAAATGAATATTTTTGGATCTGTGAAAGATATATATTTCATAATAAATTTCGATTGGCATATATATCGCTACCTTTTAATGTCTGTGTGTGTGTGTGTGTGTGTGTGTGTGTATATATATATATATATACACACTCTCCAGATTTTTCAGAATATAAAATATATGTGTCTTATTATACAATCCCTAAATGCATTCATATTCATGTATGTGGATTTATAATCAAATGTTCACAAAATTATTCTCAGAAATATTCATCCACCTCAAATACATATTGTTTCCTAGTACTGAAATCTAAATTCAGTGAATGGTGCATAGAAGTCCTAATTTTTCTACAGTATCTGACCCACTTTAACATCAATGCAAGTAGATTACTATGGTACATGATGTGTATTATGACATTCATTTTTATTCAACAATGTTACATGACTATTTCTTCAGTTTATGCACATCATAGGATATATATTTCATTCACAAGTTTTCAAATTTATAGGCATTTGTTTCACTTTCTATCACTTCCTGCTTCAGTACACATGTATTCCTCCATGTTTTTTGTCTGGTCTTTTCATGAGACTACTTTTCATTTTAGATTTCAATAATCGCTTTTGAAGCAAACCTCACACACTCTTCATGACAAACCATAACCTTAATATTACCATTAGATCTATAAATGGTTGTAATGAATGTATGTATATCAATATAAGATTTCCTGTATATTTTCAGATATCAATTCAATCCATAATTTAAAGTTGGAACCAGTTATATTATTTATTCACAGTATGGTCAATTCATTCGTTTTATCTATATTTGTAGACACAGGGTAGACCTATTTGTACACCCAATACTAATTTATACATCTTCAAAATATTGACCACAGAATTGGTGGAAGAAATACTCATGTCACCTGATCTACATATACACTTTATCACAGTAATATTCTGGACACAAAATGCAAAGTTCACACTTATGATTGTACCAAAACCTAAATGGAAAGTGAGCATGGATTACTAAAAACATCCAAGTCCAGATTGCCTAATGCTCTCAAATGTTAATCCTATTGGTGCTAAATATTTGTTTTTTTCTAAGATTGTATATTCAACATCTACCATGTTGAAAATGTCTAATCCTATCAATCAATTTATACTTTGCCTGATTTCTTCATGTCTCTATTGATATCTGCTTCCCTATATATTTTCCCTAGTTAATCATTGTGACTGACTCATCACATGTTCTGACATTTACATTCATTCTCTACGAGAAACCCTATTGCTAAAGAACTTTTGGACCAAATCCTATACTCACTCTTCTTCCTAAACCTACTGACTATCTTTCCAATCCTACTGACTACCCTTTTTAAGTGGATGTTTTCTTCTACATTCAATCATCCAATTTACAAGGTCCTATGCCATTGTTTATCGATTTTTCTGAGACATCTGTGCAGAAGGTATTTCAAAGCTAAGTATCCCAATCAAGGACCCAATGCTCTTCTGGGCTTCAAATCTTACCTAGACTTCTGTATTCATACTTATATTTCACCTGTATATTCTTGTAAATATCACAGGTTCCCAATGCCATTATTCATCATGCAGAATGATTCCTAACCCAAATCGAACCTGTTATTACCCTAACCATACAGTGTTCCCTCAATCTAACTTTACAGAAAAGCAGGGACAGAGTTGGTCTTACAATCAGGAGTGTAGGGGATCTTCCACCTGCTGAGAACCTCAAAGGTCAATACAGAAATGATCCATGGAGAAGATGTAGGCAGCAATGAAGGACCTGAGGGAGGAAAAGTCAACTTCCATCACAAACAACCTGGTCAGGGTGAAGGGATGTGTCTGAATCAGCCTCTTTCATCTTAATGTAGAGAAGATGGACCAAACCAAGCCTGTGTGGAGAGCTGTGCCCAGGTGCCTATGGTTGATATACCATTCTAACTTGTGAAAATGTCACAGCAAGTAGGTGCACCCTCCATCTCATGGGACCCTTGGAAGCAACTGTTAGGACAAAGTGGTTGCCAAGGCAGTGACTTCATTCACTTCCTGAAGGAAGTTACCTCACATAACTTCCTTGGTGATGGAACTCTCTAAACTTGGGATTCAGGAAGCCAGGCAACCACAGCCAGTTCCAGTCCCAGTTCCAGTGGTCTCACTTGTTTGGGTAAACCAAGGACAGAGTCAGTCTTTCTTGGTACCTAGTTATGTGAGGATGGCCAAATGCTAGGAAAGCTAAGAAGAGGGGCCTTTCCTGAGAAAGAAGGTAGTGGCTCACCAGTGACTTTTGACAACTTCACAAAGTTGGCCAAGGAGACCAGAACTGAGACAGCACAGTGCATTTCGTGGAAATATAGTATGTCCCACCCATCATAGGACACTCCGGATAGTCACAGACCTACTTTGGGAAAGGTGGTGTCTTTTTGAGTGTGGGCGTGAGTTTGTGGTTTTGTCTCATGTTCTGAGAATATGTAGGAAAGGCGATTTGTTTGGTTTGGAGAGGACTGTATCTAGTATGTCCTCTGACAAGGTGAGTGTTTCTATTACTGTGTATCCCACTCTCTCCGTGGTCTTAGTATTAGAAAAAGAATGCATCATGGATGTGTTCTGTCTAGTAGAAAGCTTCCCAGCATTCATACTGCCAATTTATGAATGGACTGCGACTAGCCTTATCAATGGGCAAAACCTACTATCTTTCTAAGTTCCTGTTTTCTTCCTGAATTCCGGACACTCTCCAGAATAGGCTCAAAGTTTTGTGTCCAAGCTATGTAGCACCTCCAAGCTCTGTCACATGGCCATGTACTGGATAGCTGAAGGGAAGTGGAGCATGTCAGAAAACTCAGATATCAGGAAACTCAGATACCAGGAAAGTCTCAGTGGAGAAACCCTGCTTTGGGCCATTTGCTTACCTATTTTTCTGTTGCCCTGAATGTAAGGAACGTCTTTGGCTCAGGCCACCCCTTTGTGAAGCCTGAAGAAAACAGTATTCAAATGGAAATGAGTGGGCATCACCTGTGGCTCTTCGCTTAATTGCTTTGGAAATGGATGTGTTGAATCAGCCTCTTGGCGCTCGGTGAAGCTGGGGCTTAGATTTTCAGCTCCTGATGGATCTAAAGAAATATCCCATGTGTGCATCCATAAACAAAATTCAAAAAGATCAGTCATTGTGGATGAAGTCTCTCACCTTCCTCTGTTAGGTTCCTGACCTCCATCAAGTGTGATTATTGACCCTTGAGTAAAATGAGTTTTTCAAAGCCCTGCAGATGTGCTAGTGTTGTCTCATGACTACAAACCACATAAGAATCTATACCTGACAGTCAGTAGGCCTCAAATAGTAGAAGCAGAGCAGTATTAATGGCAGGCCTATTTGATCACTCCTGGTTGACAGGAAGAGTGTGCAGGCCACACTTACTTTAGGCAAATGAGGGGCAAAGAAGCTTATATTGGACACTGTCTTGAGCTGCGCCACTTATGGAAACCTCTAGCCAGAAGTTATGATGAATATCTATATGGAAGAAAATAAGGGCCATGTGGGAGTGTTTTGGTTATAATTGTGGTCATTTTTGTGGCAGTTGGAAGAGATGACTGGGTCCACCAGGGCTTCACTCTTGGGTGATTCCCCTTATAGACTGAGTTCTGGAACTGACCTCAGAGTAGTATTGCCATGAATTGAGTTGGGATTTTAGGAGGCCACGCATGAGATTCACCCTTGGAATCTGAAATCTAGTCCCAGGTTGGTTTTCCACAGAGCACTGTGAATCTCAGCCAGGATATCACATGATTTTATTATGAAAAACATGGAAGCCATATTTGAGAGTCAAAACACACATGGACCTCACATTGTACAGTTCAATGGGCCTGGCTTCATGTGACCTTTTGGCCACTCTTTGGGAAGCCTTTCCTGTGAGTGTTGTCCAGAGATTTCATTGAAATGAACTTCCTCACCATTTAGTGGTTCCTGAATGAATTGAAACCCACAGTGCCTCCAACTTCATCCTTGAAAAATGGCTAGATGAATACCATCAAATTTTTGAAATTCCCATGACCAGGTGGCACTGGAGAAACTTTGGATGTCCTGTTGCTGATCATGAGTATACAATACAGTGCCTTGATTGACTGGGTTTCATGAAAATGTTGAAGAACAGTGATGCCAGTAAGTTGGAGCCTCCTGAGTAGTGGGCCTAGAGTAGTGGTGTGCAGGTGTGTGATAAAACATCTGTGGTGGAGTCATGTGGACCTTCCATTGGCTTCCAAATAGCTTGTGACTGACATAGTGTAGCCAGCAGACCCTTATATGTAAATGCATCCTGTTATATGGAGAGTTTTCAGGGCAATGTTCAGAATCAGGTTGCTATGGTCAAGGGGCCAAGCTATGTGGGATAAAGGCCTGGTTGGTGCATTCTCTTGCAGACCCTGACACACCACACGTGACAGAACTCCCTCTAGCACTTTGTCCCAGTTGAAATCTTTGTATTTCACGAAGCAAATACCAAACTCCCAGTACAGCAGCAAGAAACACCACGAAAATTGGAGGATGATCAAATCATTTCACAGTCCTCACAGGGAGACACATAGACCCCAGTGGCCACAGTTTACCTACAAAGAGAGAATTCAGCACTGCTGTCTCATGTTCATTGGAAAATAAGAAACAAGATCCTTCACGTCACATAGATGCAGATCCAGCTTTAATTGTCTCACCACAAATGAAGATTAAGCTCCTGACAACAACATATATTTCAAGTGCCAACCTCAGAGGCAGTTTCTCAAGAAGTCTTTAGGCCAGCAAAGCTCCATTTTTGTGGAGGGTTTACCCTGTCCATTACTTTTGTAAACTCCTCTACCACCTCCAAGTTTGTGAACAACTGAGCATATTGCATTCCATATATATATGCACAGATTTTCGAACTCTTCTCCTGTAATTGTGTCTTACTTGGGGCAAAGGTAATGTCAAGGCATTGTTCTGGATAAGAGTGGGAAGATTTTTCAAAGCACATAATTACATACACATTGGATACCTTTTCCAATTTTCCATTGGAAATACTGAATCCCTGACACTAACCCTTAGCCTACTAGACTCTGACTACTTATCCTAATATGATGGAGAATAATAATCCAAACAGAATAGAAATACAAGCAGTTCAGAGGAGGCATGGTGTATAGTTGAATTTGCCTTTTGCATTATGTAGTGTAGGAGTTATAAATCTAGTCAACTTTTGTAGAAATTGTTCTCCATGTGTTTTTAAAGTTAACAAATATGTGAATTCCTGTCTCCCTTTCTCTGTAGCCTATTTGCACATGTATTTTTATATGCACATATAGAATCCTACAAGGTACAACACGTACATTCTTGTGAGGTGGTTGACTTGGCAGATACACATTGTGAGAAGAGATCACTTCTCCTAAATGCTGTTGGAAGTTAAAATTCGAACTCTGTGTGAGCTTCCTAGTTTAACAACATTATACATAAATCCATGTTCAGTAAAATGAATATTTTTGAATCTGTGGATGATATATATTTCATGGTGAATTTCAATTGGCATATATATTGCTAATTTTTAATGTCTGTGTGCAAACTTTCCAGATTTTTCAAAATATGAAATACATGTGTCTTTTTATACATTTCCTAAATTCATTCATATTCATATATGTGAATTTATAATCAACTTTTCACAAGATTATCGTCAGAAATATTCATCCACCTGAAATATGTATTTGTTTCCTAGTACTGAAAACTATCTTCAGTGAATGGTGCCTACAAATCCTAAAATTAATACAGTAACTGACCCAGGTTAACATCAATGCAAATTGATTCCTATGGGACATGATGTGTATTTTGACGTTCATTTTTATTCAAAACTGGTACATTACTATTTCTTCAGTTTATGCACATAATAGGATATATATTTCATCCACAAGTTCGCTAATTTAGAGGCATTTGTTTCACTTTCAATCACTTCCTGCTTCAGAACACATGTATTTTTTCATGGTTCTTGACTGGTCTTTTCATGAGACTTCTTTCGAAACACATTATTTTTGATTTCCATAATCACTTTTGAAGAAAAACTCACACACCTTTCATGATAAACCATAACCTTAATTTTACTATTAGATGTATAACTAGTTGGAATGAATGTATGTATATCAATATAAGATTTCTTATATATTTTAAGATATGAATCCAATGCATTATTTAAAGTGGACCAGTTATATTATTTATTAACAGTATGGTCTATTCATGCATTAGCTCTATATTCATAGACACAAGGTACACCTCTTTGTACCCCCAATACTAACTTATTAATCTTCAAAATATTGCTCCCAGAAATGATGGAAAAATTACTCATGTCACCTGATCTACATATACATTTTATCACAGTAATATTCTGCAGACAAAATGCAAGGTTCACACTTATTATTGTACCAAAGCCTAAATTGAAAATGAACATGGATTACTAAACACAGCCATGTCCAGGTTGCCTAATGCTCTCAAATATCAATCCAATTAGTGACTACATATTGGTTTCTTCCTAAGATCATATATTCAAATTCAACCCTGTTGAAAATGTCTAATCCTATCACCCACTTTATATTTTGCCTTATTTCATAATATCTCTATTGATATCTGTTTTCCTACATATTTTCTCCAGTTCACTATTGTGACTGACTCTTCACGTGGGCTAACATTTACATTCACACTCTAAACAAAATCCTATTGATAAAGAATATTTTTTTTCCAAAACCTATACTCATTCTTCTTCCTAAACCTAACAACTATCTTCCTAATCCTACCGACTATCCCTTTTTGACTGAATGTTCTTTTCTACACCCAATCATCAAAGTAAACACTGGGCGAGCTTCGGAGGAAGAGACCACCAAAAGACTATCTCATGCAACAGCAAAGGGTTTATAGGGGGTCAGCATGCAGGGGATCGGAGCTCACTTGAATAGAGCAGAGAGCCCTGAGAAGAGCTTAAGCAGAGCTTATATACTTTCTTTGGGGAGGGCAGGGAGTGAAGTTTATTGATGGGTGAGGGAGAGTGGGCGGTTTGCATTCAACCGGGTGAGGGAGTACATTCTGCAGTTTGGCATTTGGGGACAGGACATTCTGGGAACAAGATTAGCAAACAGTTCTCAAGATTTCAACAGTGTTTTGTTAAGCATACAGAAAAAAATGTGACAAGTACCTATTTTATTAATCTTTCATTCCCCACTTCTTCTTCTAGCTACTTTTAATCATAAAAGTGATCATTGTGGGGTGTCACATTCTATGTCTGCTAGTGGGGTATTACCATGAGTTTAACTTGTCCAATTTGAGCTTAGAGAAAAGAAATTACACGGTTGAGCAAACAGGGTTTTATAGTTAGCAATAATATGGAGATTATTATCGGACAGGCCAGGGTTGATAAAAAAGTAGTCAAACAGGGGGACTATGTGAACCAAGACTCAAACCACTTTTTTTGGTCCTCTCACTCTCTCATTGACACTCTTCATGGTGTCTTTTTAATTTAATCATATTTTTTTTTTAAAACTCCATTATGCTCGGAATAAACACAACATTCTTCCCAGGAAGTGACAAATACCTATTTTATTAACCTTTCACTTCCGACTATCCCTTTTTGACTGGATGTTCTCTTCGACATTCAATCATCCAAGGTACAAGGTCCTATGCCATTGTATATTGATTAATCTGACAAATCTGTGCAGAACCTAATTCAAATCTAAGTATTCCAATCAAGGGCAAAATGCTCTTTTGGGCTTCAAATCTTACCTAGACTTCTGTTTTCATACATATATTTCACCTATATATTCTCATACATATCGCAGGTTCCCAATACCATTATTCATCCAGCAGAATTATTCCTAACCCAAATCACACATGTTATTAACCCTAACCATACACTGTTCCCTCAATCTAACATTACAGAACAACAGGGACAGAGTTGGTCTTACAATACAGGAATGTAGTGGATCTTCCACCTGCTGAAAACCTCAAAGGTCCATGCAGAAATGATCCCTGGAGAACATGTAGGTAACTATGAAGAACGTGAGAGAGCAAAAGTCATCTTCCATGGAAAACAACCTGGTAAGGATGAAGGGTTGTGTCTCATTCACCCTCTCTCCTTAATGTAGAAAAGATGGACCAACAAAGGCCTTTGTGGAGAGCTGTTCCCGGGTTCCTATGGTTGAGATACCAATCTAACTTGTGAAAGTGTCAGAGGAAGTATGGAAGCAACTGTTCGGAAAAAGTGGTTGCTAAGGCAGTGACCTCATTCAGTTTCTGAAGGAAGTGACCTCACCTCACTTCCTTGGTGATGGAACTCTCTGAACTTGGGATCCAGGAAGCCAGGCATCCAGAACCAGTCCCAGTCCCAGTACAGTGGGATCACTTGTTGGGATTTACCAAGGACAGAGTAAGTCTTTTTTGGTACCTACTGATATGAGGATGGCCAAATGCCAGGAAATTTTGAAGACTGGCCTTTCCAGAGAAAGCAAGAAGTGGCTCACCGCGGGCCCCTGATATTTCACAGAGTTGGAAATGGAGACCAGATCTGAGACAGGACAGGCCATTTCTGGGGAACATAGTATGGCCCACCAGTCAGAGGACACTCTGGATAGTCACAGACTTACTTTGGGGAAGGAGGTGCCTTTTTCAGTGTGGGTGTGAGTTTGTGGTTTTGTCTTATGTTCTGAGAATAGGTAGGAAAGGCGGCTTGCTTGGTTTGGAGTGGAATGTTTCTAGAAAGTCTTTTGACAAGGCGAGTGTTTCTATGTCTGTGTATTCCACTGTGTCCATTGTTGTAGACATTAGAAAAGAGAATGCATCAATGGATGTGTCCTGTCCAGTAGAAAGCTTCCCAGCATTCATCCTACCCATTTTAGGAATGGACTGCAGGTTGCCTTATTGATGGACAACATGTACTGTCTTCCTAAGTTCCTGTTTTCTTCCTGAATTCTGGCCACTCTCCACAATAGGCTCATGGTTTTGTGTCCAAAATATGTACCACCTCCAAACTCTGTGACGTGGCCATGTAATCCATAGCTGAAGGGAATGGCAAGCATCTCAGAAAACTCAGATATCAGTGTGACCAGGAAAGTCTCAGTAGAGAAACCCTGCTTTGGGCCTTTTGCTTACCTATTGTTCTGTTGCCCTGAATGTCAGGAAGGTCTTTGCTTCAGGCCACCCTTTGTGAAGCCTGAAGAAAACAGTTTTAAAATGGAAAGGAATGGGCATCACCAGTGGCTCTTTGCTTAATTACTTTGGAAAGGGATGTGTCTGAATCAGCCTCTTGGCCCTGTGTGAGGCTGTGGCTTAGATTATCAGCATCGGATGGATCTAAAGAAAGAACCAATGTGTGCATCCAAAACCAAAATGGCAAAAAATCAGTCATTGTGGGTGAAGTCTCTTGCCTTCCTGTGTTTGGTTCTTGACCTCCATCAAGGGAGTATTGGGATTTTTTGTGTCAAATGAGTTCTTCCAATCCCTGCAAAGGTGCTTGGGTTTAATAATGACTCCAAATCACATACTATACCTGATAGTCAGTAGGCCTCAAATTGGAGAAGTAGAGCAGTATTAATGGCAGAACTATGTGATCAATCCTGGTTCACAGGAAGGGTGTCCAGGCCACCCTGAATTTAGGTAAATGAGGAGAAGGGAGCTTATTATGGAAACTCTATTGGGCTGTGCCATTTAAGGAAACCTCCAGCCAGAGATTATGATGAGTGACTATATGGAAGTAGATGAGGGCCATGTGGGATTTTTTTGATTTTAATTGTGGTAACTTGTGTGGCTTTTGGAAGAGATGACTGTGTTCACCTGGGCTTTAACACTGGCGTGATTCTCCTAGAAGACTGAGTTCTGTAACTGACTTCAGAGTAGTAATTGCTTTGGAAATGGATATGTTTTAATCAGCCTCTTGGCCCTGTTTGAGGCTGTGGCTTAGATTATCAGCACCAGATGGATCTAAAGAAAGATCCCTTGTGTGCATCCAAAACCAAAATGGCCAAAAGAGCAGTAATTGTCTATGAACTCTCTCGCTTTCCTCTGTAAGGTTCTGAAAGAATAAAAGAAATTGAAATTGAAATGTAAAGAACCAGGTTTTGTAAAGTTTCCAAGCTGCACTCAGCACCTGAAATTTCTGTGGCAGTTAAGACAATTCCCGAATTTGCACATTAGATGTGTGTTGAAATCTTCCCTGAGGACCTAGTTACTTAACAGCCCCTTCCCAGAAACCATGCAGCTCACCACGTATACATCACAGTGCATCCACCAATCAATTTAAATGTATACCCCTTCTTACGGCTGACCAATCACCCCCTGCCCAATCTGTTCCCGCCAATGAATGTGCTAATCATGTTTTAGAGTTGTTATTTGATTTTCCCGCGGTATATGATGATTTGCTAAAGAGGCTATGATGTATGTAAAGTCCCTGCCCTCTCTAAAGAATGTATATAAACTCCACTCAAGTGGTTCTCGGGGCTCTTTGTTCTTTGTTCCTCTGAAGTGAGCCCTGAGCTCCAGCACGCTATACCCCCAATAAACCCTTTGGTGTTGCATGAGAAAGCCTGTTGGTGGTCTTTTCCTCCGATGTTCGCCCCACCTTTTCATCTGGAGGTCCCAGGTGAGATATCCGGAGCAGCGGATGAAAGACCCCAAGGGACTCCTCTCGGGGTAAGAAAGGCGCCTCTTTCTGGTTTCGGGTTTCAGGTTAGGGCTTGGCAAAGTGGCTGTCGGTGAAGAGCATTAGCTCTCTCTGACAGTGGGTGGCAGACGTGTCACAGAGCTACTGGCCACGTCCCTGGGGGACACTCCAGAGGACGAGGGAAATCAAGGAATATTAGTTTCCTCAACTCGGTTATATTTTGCTTCAGGATTCGGTTTGCCAGCCCATCAGGTTTTGCTAGCTACACAGTTTTGTTCATTGTCCCGAACTCATGTTGAGTTTACTGTCTGTCTTTATTGTCTAACCCATCAGGTTTTGCCAGTTACTGAGTTCTAATATTTGTCTTGGACCCATGTTAAACGTTTACTGTTTGTCTTTGTTTGTGTTGCGTTTGTGTCTTCACTGTCTCTTTTTGAGTAACTCCCATTATGGGACAAAGCACTTTCACGCTTTTGTCCCTGACCCTTGATCATTGGACTGATGTCCGCTCAAGGGCCAAGAATCATTATTTTTCAGTTAAATGTCAGACCTGGCAGACTCTCTGTGCTTCAGAATTGCCCATCCTCAAAGTCGGGTGGCCCCAGAAGGATCCTTCTACTTCAATCTAATCCAAAAAGTCAGAGATATTGTCTTTCAGCCGGGACCACGTGGCCACCCAGATCAACAGCCATATACCCCTTCCCCAGGATCCTATCATTCAAACCTTCCGTTCCCTCCCCATCTTCCCCCCATTCTTCCTGAGTCACAAGACTGGACAATCCTCCCCCTCCTTATCCTCTGCCCTCGCTCCCCAACCCCCAACACATTCCAGATGATTCTCCCGCCACTGACTCAGCCTCTCCGCCACTAGAGGCAATTGGGCCAGACCCAAGCCCTCCAAGGGACTTCTCCGCAGCAGCAGCAGCCCCTCCTTTTCTGGTGGAAGCTGGGCCACCTAAAGAAACCCGCCAGCTACGGAAAATAGAAAACTCAGAAGCCACTGTGATGCTCCCTCTTCATCCTTATGGGCCCATGAACCGACCAAACTGGGATCCCAACACCTTTGAAGGTTGGTAGCATCTTTCCACTTATCACAGGGCTCTAATGGCGGGGCTCCGAGTGGCCGCCAGAGGGCCGACTAATTTGGCCATGGTAAGAGAGATAATCCAAGGTCCTAATGAGTCTCCCTCTATGATTCTGGAGAGAATTATGGAAGCATATAGGAAATATACTTCTTTTGATCCTCAGGCAGAGGACGAAAAAACATGTGTTGCAATGGCCTTTATCCAGTTTTGATTCTGACTCCTTAATGTGTTCGACTACATGATTGGTTGCCTTAGGTGGCGTAATCAGGGTGCGGCCAACAGTCATCCACCCTGTGGGTCTTGCTGAGGTTGTCCGAGCATAGAGAGCAAACTCAACATAGCCCCAACGTTTGGCCTTGGGGTCAGGTATATCTGAAGTATACGATCCATTGTTATCGGATGAAGAGCCTTTATGCCACTTTAGGTAACTAGAAGTCAACCCTTCAGAGTAGCCAAGTGAGTGGTAAGAACAGCTACCACGTTCATCATGGAACCTGCATGACCAATAGGGACACCCATTATATATCTCAGGCCACCAATGACAATAGTCTTTGGTTTGATTAAAAAGGAAGCAAATGAAAGGCCAGTTCCAGCTACCAGGGACGAAGGTCCTTGAAGGTGACAATTTTAGGGAAATAGAGGTGCAGTTGTGGATGAAGCAAGTAGTTGCATCCACTGCGCGGACCTTCTGCATGCCATGTTCTGAGTATCGTTCCCGAAGAGTGAATAAATACATGGTAGGTTAGGAGGGTAAAGACAAGTCCCAACAGAGCACAGAAAAAAAGCAGAGCACAAAAAACAAGCAGTTAGAGAAGACTAGGGTGTTGGGAGAGCTCATTGTGCCTTCTTTAAGAGGAATTGGGCTGCAGGGAACACCGTGTGAGCCGCAACTTAAATGGGTGAGATGGGTGTGGAAAGCAGGATTAAAGGGGAGCTTCAGGAGGTGATTCTTGGAGTTCCTCTGGCATGGTCCTGTCGTCAGCAGGTGGGGCCTCCTGGTGATATGGTTTCAACCTAGAAATGGGAATCCAGGGAGTGAGACGGTTGTCTGGTAAGGAGAGTTTGGCGGCGGTGGGGGTACAGAGAATGAAAGGATAGGGGCTTTCCCATTTTGGTGCAAGAGTCCCTTTCTCCTCTGGGGTATTATAATAGACTAGACTCCCAGGTGTTAAGGGAGGAGTGTTTGGAGTGGAGACTGGGTCCGGAAGAAGCCAGTTCTGACATTTCCAGTGTTCAGAGCGGAGATGAAACAAGAGAGGCAAAGACAAATCTCGGGTGAGAGGTCCTTGTGAAGTGACCAACCCAGAGGGTATAAGAGGTCTTCCATACATTATCTCAAAGGGAGACAGTAAAGATGGTTTCTTAGGGAGAGCTCTGATTCGAAGCAAAGCAAAGGGAAGGATTTTGACCCAGTCTAAGTTTAATTCCATTGTCAATTTGGTAAGGACTTCCTTCAGAGTATGATTTACCCTTTCCACTTTCCCTGAAGCCTGGGGGTAATATGGACAGTGGAAATGCCACTTGAAGGAGAGGGCTTGAGAGACCTTTTGTGTGATCCTAGAAATAATCTCAGGGCCATTGTCATATTGTAGGGAAGTGGGCATACAAAACCTAGGGATGATGTCTGTCAGTTAGATTGAAGCTACAGTGGAAGCCTTTTTATTGGAAGTGGGAAATGCCTCAACCCAAACAGAGAAAGTGTCCACAAAGACAAGGAGGTATTTAGTGTGCCATACTGTGGGCATGTTGGTGAAGTCTACTTGCCAGTCAGCAATGGGAATGTGTCCCTGGGCTTGGTGGAAAGGGAAAGGTTTGGGCCTTAAAGGAATATGAGGTTTGGTCCGCTGACAGATCTGACAATTAGAGGCTATATTCTCTATCATGGCTATGTCAGAAGGGTTGAGGGAGAAGAAGCTCTGTAAAAAAAGGGTCAAAGACTGAGAATTGGAATGGTGTAGAGTATGAAGGAACTTGAAAAGATCCTTGTTCTTACTGGAAGAAGTAGGGGCTTCAGATGAGCTGTCTAAAGTGGCCATAATATGTACCCCATAGGGGCCATAATTGGAAGTGGTAGCACGCATTCATGGCGCCTGGTCAGCTTTGGCATTGCCCTCAGTGATAAGAGAGCCATCCTTCTGATGGGACCTACAATGGACAACTCCCAACTGGGTGGGTAAGTGGGAGGCCTCCATCAGATTGGTTATAAGAGCCGAATTAGTGATCGCATTACCTTTGGTGGTAAGTAGGCGTCGCTCCCTTCATATTGAAGCATGGGATAATAAGATCTGGAAGACATATTTTGAATCAGTATAGAGGGTGAGGGATTTGCCTTGTGCTAGAAGGCAGGCACGAGTGGCTGCTATAAGTTCAATCTGCTGGTTGGTAATTCCTGAAGGCAAAGCTTTGGCGTCTATAATCTCAGTGGCTGAAACTACAGCATATCCAGAGTAATGAGTGCCGTTCTGCCTAAAGGAACTGCTGTCAGTAAACCAGATAAGGTCAGGCTTGGTGAGTGGTTCCTCAGAAATGGAAGAATGACAGGGGAGGAAATCTTCTAAGGTTTCCAACCAATTATGAGTTGGTGTTTTAGACGTGGGAGTCATTGGGAGCAGTGAGGGAAGGATCAGTGCAGAGCAGGGGAGGAAAGTAATATTAGGGTTTTCCAGAAAGGAAGTGAGGAGCGACAGAACCCTGGATGGAGGAAGGGTTTGAAGGCCCTTATAAGCTGAAAGATCTTTCAAGTGATGTGGGGAGTGGATAGTTCAAGGTGCCCCAAAACTCAGCTTAGAGGCTTCTTTGTGTAAAATTTGTCCAGCAACCAGAGCTCTTAAGCAAGGGGCTCACCCACGGATGGTAGAGTCTAGTTTCTTGGAAAATATGCCACAGGTGCAAATGTAGGCCCATAGTTTCGACCTAAGACCCTAAGTGCTTGCCCCCCTTTTTCATGGACATATAGATGAAATGGTCTTGAAAGATCAGGAAGGTGAAGGGCAGGTGCCTTTAAGAGGAGTTGCTGAAACCTGCGGAAGTGGTAGATGGGGGAGGAGACAAGAGATTCACTAGGGGGTCCATTTGCTTGGTCATACAGGGGTTTGGATAGAAGAGAATAATTTGGGATCCAGGCCCTAAAATAACCTGCTAATCCTAGGAATGATAGTATTTTGGCTTTCATATGGGGCACTGGAAGATCAGAGAGGAGTTGCCTCCTATCCAGTGTTATTTCCTTTTTCCCTGGTCTAAGGCAAAAGCCAAGAGAGGTGACAGAAGAATGGGAAACCTGGGCCTTGTGGGGAGACTCCCTATATCCCTTGTCTGCTAGGAAATTAAGAAGCTGAGCGGTGTGGGATTGAGAGTGTTCCCAGAGGGACTACATAGAAGAAGGTCATTGACATATGGAAGGAGAATAGTGTCAGGACAGGTCGGGTGAAAGGATGTGAGGTCCTGGGCAAGAACTTGGCCAAAGAGATGGGGGCTATCCCTGAATCCCTGTGGGAGGACAGTCCAGGAAAGCTGATGAGAATGGTGGATGTGAGAGTCAGTCCATGTAAAAGCAAAGATATTCTGAGATTCTGAGAACAAGGGAATAGAAAATAATGCATCTTTTAAACCTAGGACCGAGAAGTGGGTAGTAGTGGCAGGGATCTGAGAGAGGAGGGTGTAAGGGTTGGGCACTAGTGGGTGGATGGGGACCACAGAGGAGTTGACAAGGAGAAGGTCTTGAACCAGCCTGTAGGACACTTTAGGTTTCTTAAGTGCCAGAATGGGGGTGTTGAAAGGAGAGTGTGTAGGCCTAAGATACCCCTTTCGTAATAAATCCTGGATGATGGGTTCTAATTCGAGGAGGGCTGTGGTTGTGAGTGGATATTGTGATTGACTAATATATCTTGAAGGGTCCCGTAAGACAATATGAATAGGACTGCATTTAGCCATAAGGGGTGTAGTTGTGTCCCAAACCTCAGGCTTAACTGGTTTAGAGAGTCATGGGAGAGTGCATTAAGGAGGTGTATCTGCCCCTAGGAACATCATGAGGAAATGAGAGGTAGGAGAGGTGTGGGGTGATATGTGAATGCTGACTTTTAATAGTGAGAGTATGTCCCTTCCCAGAAGGGGAATGGGGCAATGGCTCATAACGAGAAAGAAGTGAGTGAAGGACAAAAGGGATCCCTGCATATAACATGATGGGGGGGGTTTGAGGGAAAATCTGTTTACCTCCTACCCTGACAATAGGAGTTTTTGAGGGTGTGGTAGAACCCCATACTCCCTTAAGACCGAAAAAGTGTCACCAGTATCCAAGAGGAAGGTAATGAAGCATCCATCCACCAGGAAGGTAAACCTAGGCTCTTGATTCTTGATGGTAATAGTCTGGAGGGAAAGCCCAGGGATCCGTCAATCCTCCGCTGCTAAGCCCAAGAAAGGCTGTGGTTGCCTGGCGGCTGACCAACCTCCCATTCGGGTTGTTGGGCAGTCTGCCCCCCAGTGTCCCCTTTGATGGCATTTTGGGCAGGGGTTGTAGGGTGTCCTCAGTGAAGGACAATCCCTGGCCCAATGTCCCTCCTTACCACATTTGAAGCAAGCTCCCGGGGGTGTCATATTGGGATGGCGTGGTGATGGCCTTCTCTGAATGACCTGGGCCAACATTTGGAACTTGGCATTTTCAGCCCTCTGCCTACGGCATTCACTTTCATCCTCTCTATCATAAAAAACCTTGAAAGCGACAGCGAGGATTTTAGTCTAAGGAGTAGCAGGGCCCTGTTCAAGCTTTTTAAGCTTGGCTTTAATGTCAGGGTAGCTTTGGGCCAGAACATATTTCATTAAGACATGACGGCCATCAGGGGTTTCTGGGTTGAGGTTTGTGTACTGTTAAAGGGCCTTGGTTAGTCTATCCAGGAATTCTGAAGGTGTTTCCTCCTTCCTTTGAATGACCTCCTGCACCTTTTTAAAGTTAACAGCCTTGCGGATGGCCTTTTTCAGGCCCGCCAAGAGGCAGGATGTAAAAAGGTCACTAGACTGTAAGCCTTCAGGGGTGTTGTAATCCCATAGGGGATTCTGCTCTGGGACAGCATGAGGGCCTGTGGGGTGGTTAGGATTGGTCCTATGATTTTCATCAGCATGGGCTTGGGCTAGCTCCCAGACCCATTGACTTTCCTCAGGGAGAAGTGTATTGGCCAAGAGCATGTAGATGTCATGATGAGTGAGACTATATGCTTGCAGGACCCATTGAAACTCCCGAATGTAAGTGGTGGGGTCAGTGGTGAATGAGCCTAACTTCCTCTCTAGCTGAGTAATGTCCGACATGGAGAAGGGCACTTGGACTCTGATGACACCCTCGGGACCAGCTACCTCACAAAGGGGTGCGATTGTCTTGGGGGTGGGAAGGAGTCCCTTAGACCTGGTAACAGGAGAACTGAAAGAGGCAGGAGGCGGACAGGAAGGAGAGGGAGGGGCAGGGAATGTCTCTTTGGAAGAGGAGGAGGTGGAGCAGGCAGAAGAGGGCGGAGGGGAGGAGGATGAAATGGAAGGCTGAGGATCCCTGGAATCAGGCAGAGGAAGAGGAGGGTATAGTGGGAGAGAAGGGGCAGATAGGACTGGGGGATAAGGTGGGGGTTCATCTGCTGGGTTGAATGAGGAAGAATCTGTGAAGTCAGGAGTAGACGTAGGGGAAGAGAAGGGTTTGCAAACAAGGAGGACCTGAGAGGGAGGGCAGGAGGAGCAGCGACAGGGTGCTGTGTGAGAAGGCTAAAACCTTAAATGCAGGGAATCTCACTCCACTTTTTCAGATGCTGGCAGTAGTTAAAAAGGTCGCAGATGAAGTTTGGATGTAAGGAGCCTTCTGGAGGCCAATGATTGCCATTATCCAGTGGATATGTAGGCCAATCTTGGGTACAGAATTTGATTAGAAGTTTGGGCTTGATGTCTGGTGTGAGGGAGAGTGTGGCCAGATTTTTTAGTAGACATTTGAGAGGTGAGGCTTCAGGTACAGATGAAGAGGTGCCCATAGTCACAGGGAGAGAAGGAAGACAGACAGACAGAGAGAGAGAGAGAGAGAGAGAGAGAGAGAGAGAGAGAGAGAGAGAGAATAAGAGTAAGCGAGAGAGACAAAGAGAAAACCCGGGCTGGAACGGCTTTCAGGAAGCTCAGGGCGAACGGGGGACAGGTGGGCGTCCCCAAAATGACCAGCCGTCATGAGGAAATACAGAGGGCACTACCTGGGCGTCACCAGTGAGGTGCGATCTGTGAGACCCAATGGGTTCGGAGCCACGGGCAACCTGACGTCAGGAAAGTTTTTGAACGCAGCGGAAAAAGTCAGTAATGAAAACAGAACTCCGGTTCCGGCAGAATGTAGTTCCAGGACGGGAGTTCAGTTTTCCCCGAGCAGAGGGGCAGCTTCAGCCAGACACAGCAGCCCGGCAGCAAACAGCAACTCTAGCCAGCAGCGGCAGCGGCAGCAGAGGAGAAAAAACCACAGAGCCTCTTGTGTAAACTCAGAAGCCTCACGCCCCAAAGGAAAACAGATCACCAGAGGGTCCACTGCGACCAGTAAAGGTCTTAGTGGCAGGAATTCCCTCCCCCCTACAGGGCGTCGAGAGTGGGCCGGAAGATCAAGGTCACAAAACCAGTGGTAGCCCGAAGGGAGTTGCAGAGCCAGGGTCAGGGGAGGCTTACATATATCAGATCTGTGGTGGGTGCAGGAAGCTGGCTGTCTCCGGGGGAGCAGGGGACGGGGCTCTTGTTAGAAAGAGCTCACCCGTATCCTCACATGGGGCACCAGAATGAAAGAACTTCCCACGCAAAGGCACTTCGCTGGGAGAATTCCAATTTTATTGCAAAAAGCTGTGTGCTTATATAGAACTAAGGGGAAGATGGAAGGGCTTAGATAAATGGCAGGCAAACCGTTTATTGGTTAGTTCTTTCAGATATCAGCTCTGGAGCCCAGGAATTAGTTCTTATTGGGGCTAAGGTTCCCCACCAGCGAGATTTCAAATTGGCGCCAGCGGGAGAGTTCACAGGGGTGGGAACATTTGGCACCACTGTAGAAAAAAGAAGGTAGGAAGAAGAAGTCCTTAGGCACCATGTTGGGGTTTTTCTCTGGGGTATGGCTGCCGTTTATACTTTTCCCAACAATGAGTATACCAGACAGTGCCTTGATTGACTGGTTTTCATGAAAATGGTGTTTAACAGAGATGCCAGAAAGTTGGATCCTGCTGAGTAGTGGGCCTAGAGCAATGGTGGGCAGGTGTGTGATAAAACATCTGTGGTGGGGCCATGTAGATCTTTCATTGGATTCCAAATGGCTTGTGACTGACATGGTGAAGCCAGCAGACCCTTATATGTAAAGGCACCTTGTTACATAGAGAGGTTTCAGGACATTGTTCAGAACCAGGTTGCTATGGTCAAGGGGGCAAGCTATGTGGGATAGAGGCCTGGTTCTTGTATTCTCCTGCAGACCCTGACCCACCACACGTGACAGAAATCCCTCCTGCACTGTGTCCCCGTTGAACTCCTTGTATTTCATGAAGCAAATACCAAACTCCCAGTGCAGCAGCAAGAAACACCATGAAAATAGAGGATGACTATATGGATTCAACGTCCACACAGAGAGACATTCAGCCCCCAGGGGCCACAGTTTACCTACAATGGAAAATTCAGCACTGCTATCTCATGTTCATTGGAAAATAAGAAACCATGTCCTCCATGTCACATTGATGCAGACCCAGCTTTTATGGTCTCACTAGAAAGGAAGCTAAAGCTCCTGACAACAACATATATTTCAAGTGCCCAACCTCACAGGCAGTTTCTCAAGAAGTCTCTAGGCCAGCAGACCTTCAAGTTTTTGGAGGGTTTACCCTGTCCCTTACTTTTGGAAACTCCTCTACCACTTCCAAGGTTGTGAACTTCTGATCATATTCCATTCTAGATATGTATTCACGGATTTTCTAACTTTTCTCCTCTGATTGTGTCATACTTGGGCCGTAGGTGTTGTCAAGGCATTGTTCTGGATGAGAGTGGGAAGATTTTGGTGTAGCACATATTTACATACACATTGGATTCATTTTTCAATTTTCCATTCAAAATACTGAATCCCTGACACTAACACATACCCTACTAGACTCTGACTACTAATCCTAATATGATGGAGAAAAATAACCCAAACAGAATAGAAATACAAGCGGTTGAGAGGAGGCATGGCGTATAGTTGGTCTTGCCTTTTGCATGATATAGGGTAAGAGTTATAAATCTTGTTAATTTTTTGTTGAAATGGTTCTCCATGTGTTTTTAAAGTTAACACATATGTGAATTTCTGTCTCCCTTTTTCTGTAGCCAATTCAGCACATGTATTTTTATATGCACATATAAAATCCTACCTGGTATCACACGTACATTTTTGTGAGGTGGCTAACTTGGGAGATACAAAGTATGAGAAGAGATGACTCCTCCTAAATGTTTTTGGAACTGAAAATTCAAACTATGAGTGAGCTTCTTAGTTGAAAAACATTATACATAAATCCATGTTCAGTAAAATTAATATTTTTGGATCTGTGAATGATATATATTTCATGATGAATTTTGATTGGCATATATATTGCTACTTTCTAATGTATCTGTGTGATATATATATTTTCAAAATATGAAATATATGTGTCTTATTATACACTCCCTAAATAATTCACTCATGTTCATGTATGTGCTTTTATAATCAACTTTTCATAAGATTGTTTTTAGAAATATTCATCCACCTGAAATACATATTTATTTCCTAGTACTGAAAACTCACTTCAGTGAAAGGTGCAAACAAAGCCTTATATTTCTACAGTAACTGACCCAATTTAACATCAATGAAAGAAGATTTCTATGGGACATGATGTGTATTTTGATGTTCATTTTAATTCAACACTGGTACATTACTATTTCTTCAGTTTTTATACATCGTAGAATATACATTTCATCCACAAGTTCACAAATTGAAAGACATTTGTAACACATTCAATCACTTCTTGCTTCAGAACACATGTATTCCTCCTTGTTTTTGACTGGTTATTTCATGAGACTTCTTTCCAAACACATTATTTTCGATTTCCATAATCAATTTTGAAGCAAAACTCACACACATTTTATGATAAACTACAACCCTAATATTACCATTAGATATATAACTGGTTGGAATGAATGTATGTATATCAATATAAGATTTCCTGTGTATTTTGGGATATCAATTTATTCCAATTTCTAAATTTGGAAACAGTTATATTATTTATTCACAGTATGGTCTATTCATGCATTCTCTCTATATTCATACACACATGGTACACCTATTTGTGCCCCCAATACTAATTTATATCTCTTCAAAATATTGCTCTCAGAAATGGTGCAACAAATACTCATGTCACCTGATCTACATATACATTTTATCACAGTAATATTCTGGCCACAAAATGCAAAGTCACACTTACGACTGTACCAAAGCCTAAATGGAATATGAGTATGGATTATGAAAATCACCCATGTCCAGGTTGCCTAATGCTCTCAAATGTCAATCCTATTGGTGACTACATATTTGTTTCTTCCTAAGATTATTTATTCAAACTCAAGCCTGTCGAAAATGTCTAATCCTATCAATCACTTTATCATTTGCTGATTTTCTAATGTCTCTATTGATATCTGCTTTCCTACATATTTTCCCCAGTTCATCATTGTGACTGACTCTTCACATGTGCTGACATTTACATTTTCTCTCTACCCAAAACCCTATTGCTAAAGAACTTTTTGTCCAAATCATATACTCACTCTTTTTCCTAATCCTACCAACTATCTTCCTAATCCTACCAACTATCCTTTTTTGACTGGATGTTCTCTTTGACATTCAATCATCCAAGGTACAAGGTCCTATGCCATTGTGTATAGATTTATCTGAGACACATGTGCAGAACATAATTCAAACCTAAGTATCCCAATCAAGGATCCAAAGCCCTTCTGGGCTTCAAATCTTACCTAGATTTCGGTTTTCATAAATATATTTCCCCTCTATATATTCTAATAAATATTGCAGGTTCCCAATAACATTATTCATCCAGCAGAATGATTCCTAAGCCAAATCAAACATGTTATTAACCCTAACCATACTCTGTTCCCTCAATCTAACTTTACAGAAAAGCAGGGACAGAGTTGGTCTTACAATACAGGAATGTAAGAAATCTTCCACCTGCTGAGAAATGAAAAGGTCCATGCAGAAATGAACCCTGGGGAAGCTATAGGAAGCTATGAAGGACCTGAGAGAGCAAAAGTCATCTTCCACGACAAACAACCTGGTCAGGATGAAGGGGTGTGTCTGAAGCAGTCTCTCTTTTCTTAATGTAGAGAAGATGGACAATACCAGGCCTGTGTGGAGAGCTGTTCCCGGGTGCCTATGTTTGATATACCATTCAAACTTGTGAAAGTGTCACAGGAAGTAGGGGCAGCCTCCATCAATTGGGACACTTGGAAGCAACTATTAGGACAAAGTGGTTGCCAAGGCAGTGACCTCATTCAGTTCCTGAAGGAAGTGACCTACATCACTTTCTTGGTGATGGAACTCTCTGAACTAGGGATCCAGGAAGACAGGCACCCAGAGGCAGTCCCAGTCCCAGTCCCAGTGGCCTCACATATTTGGATTTACCAAGGACAGAATCAGTCTTTCTTGGTAACTACTGATGTGAGGATGGCCAAATGCCAGGAAGGTCTGAAGAGGGGACTTTCCTGAGTAAGCAGGTAGTGTCTCACCACTGGCACCTTACAACTTCACAGTGTTGGCCAAGGAGTCCACATCTGACATAGGACAGTCCATTTTGGAGTAACATACTATGGCCCATCAGTCAGAGGACACTCCGGATAGTCATAGACCTACTTGGGGGAAGGAGGTGACTTTTTGGGTGTGGGTGTGAGTTTGTGGTTTTGTCTCATGATCTGAGAATAGGTAGGAAAGTCGGTTTGTTAGGATTGGAGTGGACTGTTTCTAGTAAGTCTTTTGACAATGCGAGTGTTTTTATGTCTGTTTATCCCACTGTGTCCGTGGTTGTAGACATTAGAAAAGAGAATGCATCAATGGATGTGTCCTGAATAGAAGAAAGCTTCACAACATTCATCCTGCCCAATTTATGAATGGATTTTGTCTTGCCTAATGGATGGGCAACAACCACTGTCTTCCTAAATTCCTGTTTTCTTCTTGAATTCTGGCCACTCTCCAGAATAGGCTCATGGTTTTGTTTCCAAGACATGAACCACCTCCAAGCTCTGTGACATGGCTATGTACTGGATAGCTGAAGGGAATGGGATCATCTCAGAAAACTCAGATATCATTTTAGAAACCCTGCCTTGGGCCATTTGCTTACCTATTGTTCTGTTGCCCTGAATGTCAGAAAGGTCTTTGCCTCAGGCCACCCCTTTTTGAAGCCTGAAGAAAACGGTTTTCAATGGAAATTAATGGGCATCACCTGTAGATCTTTGCTTAATTGCTTTGGAAAGGGATGTGTCTGCATCAGACTCTTGGCCATGTTTGAGGTTGTTGAATAGATTTTCAGCACCTGATGGATCTAACGAACAATTACATGTGTGCTTCCAAAACCAAAATGGCCAAAAAAGCAGTCATTGTGGACGAAGTCTCTCGCCTTCCTCTGTAAGATTACTGATCTCCATCAAGTGAAAATAGGGATCCTTTTTGTCGAATGAGTTCTTCAAACCCTGCAGAGGATAGCCCATAGGTGCTTGGGTTTTCTCATGATTCCAATTCACATAAAGAATCTATACCCGAGAGTCAGTAGGCCTCATATTGGAGAATCAGAGCAGTATTTACGGCAGGCTCATTTGATAACTCCTGGTTCTCAGAAAGGGTGTCCAGGCAACCCTGACTTTAGGCAAATGACGGGCAAGGGAGGTTATTTTGTACACTGTATTGGGCTGAGCCCCTCATGGAAACCTCCAGCCACAGGTTATGATGAGTGTCTATATGGAAGAAGATGAGGGCCTTGTGGGAGTGCTTTGGTTTTAATTGTGGTCATTTGTTTGGTGGTTGGAAGTGATGACTGGGTCTATCTGGGCTTGAACTCTGGTGTGATTCCACTTATAGTCTGAGTTCTCGAACTGATCTCAGAGAAATATTGCCATAAACTGTGTTCAGATTTTAGGAGGCCACACATGGGATTCTCCCTTGGAAACTGAGATCAAATACAAGGGTGGCTTTCCACAGAGCCTTGGAATATCAGCTAGAATATCACATGATTTTATTCTGAAAGATTTGGCAGCCATAGTTGACAGTCAGAACACCCATGGACGTCACATTAAAGACCTCAATGGGCCTGGCTTCATGTGACCTTTTGACCACTCTATGGGAAGACTTGCCTGTGAGATTTCTCCAGAGAATTCATTGAAAACAGCTTCCTCACCATTTAATATTTCCTGAATGAACTGAAACCCACAGTGCCTCCAACTTCATCCATGAAAAATGGCTAGATAAATACAATGAAATCTTTGAAATTCCCTTAACCAGGTGGCACTGGAGAACCTTTAGATGTCTTGTTGCT
This sequence comes from Callospermophilus lateralis, assembly GCF_048772815.1. Classification (NCBI taxonomy): domain Eukaryota; kingdom Metazoa; phylum Chordata; class Mammalia; order Rodentia; family Sciuridae; genus Callospermophilus; species Callospermophilus lateralis. Next base: position 142,067 of record NW_027513232.1, read on the forward strand.
GATCTTGAGTGTACCAGAGAATGCCATGATTGACCGGGTTTCATGAAAATGGTGTAGAACAAAGATGCCAGTAAGTTGGAGCCTGCTGAGAAGTGGGCCTACTGCAGTGGTGGGTGGGTGTGTGATAATACATCTGTGGTGTGGCAATGAGGATTTGCCATTGCCTTCCAAATGGTTTGTGACTGACATGGTGCAGCCAGCAGACCCTTCTATGTAAAGGCATCATTTTATATGGAGAGGTTTCTGGGCTAAGTTCAGAGTCAGATTTCTATGGACAAGGGGGCAAGCTCTGTGAGATAAAAGCCTGGTTGGTGCATTCTCCTTCAGACCCTGACCCACCACAAGTGACAGAACTTTCTTCAACACTGGGTTTCAGTTGAACTCGTTGTATTTCATAAAGCATATACCAAACTCCCAGTACAGCAGCAAGAAACACCACAAAGTGGAGGATGACCAAATGGCTTCACAGTCCAAACGGGGAGACACTTAGTATCCAGTGGCCACAGTTTACCTACAAAGAGAAAATTCAGCACTGCTGCCTCATGTTCATTAGAATACAAGAAACCATGTCCTCCAGGTCACATAGATGCAGACTCAGCTTTGATGGTATCACTAGAAAGGAAGCTAAAGCTCCTTACAACAACATATATTTCAAGTGCCCAAACTCAGAGGAAGTTTCTCAAGAAGTGTTTAGGCTGGCAGAGCTCCATGTTTTTGGAGTGTTTACCTGTTAGACCAGGACACAAGAAAAGACCACTGACTCTAATTAAAATCAAATTAAATTAAGCTTATTATTTCCACTGGCTGTGCTACCTCTCCCTCACAAAACGGCGGGAAAAAGACAGCAACCCCAGCTTTCCTACAGGCAGCATAATAGCCCAGAAAATTACACAAAAGGGGGTTTACAGATAACAGAACTCTGACAAACATCACACCAATGGCAGTCTACATTTTTTTTGCTGTCCCTACATCAGAGTTCATGAAGACCATTAGAGCCTCAGAGAGGGTTGTTGTCTGGCCAGAGAAGGCAAATATTTATGATGTGTCACTAAAGTTTCAGTTAGGGCTGCTATCTGGTCAGAGAGCCGGGCATGGGTGAGTTCAAGGCATGGGCAGGCATTCCAAGCAGGTTTAGAATTTGAAGTAATTTACGGTAAAGCCAAAATTATCTTTTCATGGCTTTTTGGCAAGATGGCTCCCAATTTAAATTAAAGATCAGGTTGGGTCTATCATTCCCGCCTTTTCTTTGTGTCCCCTTCAAATCTTTGATAGATTACGGGAAGAGCACTGAGGAAATTTTAATCCCTCAGGTAAGAGTCTCCAAATTTTTAGAACTCACCCAAAACCGATCTCCCTGATTTTACCTGACTTAATTAATTACTTATATTGATAGTCTATTTATCTTTCTCTCCATTGTTATAAGAAGAGTGGTGTCACTCATTTTTTCTTCTTCTGACCTGAGACAGGGTGACGTGAGTGGGCATGGGATGAGGGACATGAGTTGCCTTTTAGAAGTCAGTTGAGGGACATGAGTTGCCTTTTAGAAGTCAGTTCGGTTTGAAGTCTGATTGGGGAAGAACAGGTTGTAAAGTCATCTGGGGATGGGTTCTTCTATGAGAGAAACAAAAACCATGAGTACTGAATAAATGTTGCAGCACCTGGAACATGTCACTGTATAGAAGTTCCCTCACCAGTCTTTAATATCCCCAGTTATCAGGACTGTCAATTTAATATTTAACTTTTACTGTTACACTTGTCCCTCCCCATAAGATACAGTTTAATTATTTAATGTCATCTGATCTTGTAAAATCCTTTTACTATTATGACCTCTGTGTCTCTTTGAGAAACCTTTAATTCTGTTACTCAGGGCTGGATAATTGTACTAGCAAACACCAAGCCAACCTGTGTAGGTTAGGAATATCTGTAGGCCTTAAACTGAAAACCTCTCCCTGTGGCAGGTCTTCTTGATAGTCTCTTTTTATAAGTATCAGGCATTCCTGTCTGAGAATTCTTCTTTGTAGCCACCAGTCTTACTTATTTTGGGAGGCAAACATAAAGTGCATACCTTAACATTATATTATTATTATTATTATTATTATTATTATTATTATTATTATTATTATTATTATAATTTAAAATGCCCAGGAATGGATGTATTTTGTTCTTAACTGTCTTTGCTAAGTGTTTAAGATGAAGCAGTCAAACTGACTTTTGTTTCCATCTATTGTTAACAGTCAGCTGACCTTTTATGGGAGTCAATTCTGGGGAAACTTGAGAGCAGATTCTCAGTTCTGCTAGTGCCATTTGCGCTAGGTGGGTCCAGATCTTGCTTGACCATTTGGCTTCCCTCGGAAGCATCAGGGATGTCTCCTTTCTTTGATGACTCTCCTCTTCGTTACAAATACACTGATTGGCTTTCTGTTCTCCAGTGGTCTCATTAATCTCCCTGATCAGGAGGAGGTTATGTGGCTCAGAGTTTCAAAGCTCTTTAGAGAAGTCCCCTGTTCCCTGAATTCAGACTGACTCATAGGGCAAAAGCCAAATATTGGTTTTCTTGGCTCTTTTCATTTAACTTTAATTTTAAATCCTAATCTTAAACATCCAGCAAATAAATTTTAACAGCCTTATATTAAGAGTACTGGGCTTTAATGTCTATAACTATATAATTATCTTTTTATTAATTGGGATCTGTATTATTCTGTCTGTATTGTAAGTAATGACTTATTATATTGAATAAACCCATGTTGTGTTCTTAAAGCAACACGTTTGTAAAACAGTAAAAGAGAATCTTTAGATCACTTATAAGAAAATTTCAAAATAAAATTAACAAAAGTAAAAATACTTAGCTTTTGTAACAGCTACCCTGAATTTTTTGGCTGAGTTATACATTATATCCCCTGTTTGAGATCCTAGGAATATTGACCTTAAAAAAAACCAACTTTTTAACATAACTTTAAAGAAATATTATCTAACCTACTGGTTTCGTAGTCATTCTCACATGTAGTAAGATGGGACACAGAGCCTTATCTCAGCTAAGGCAGGGCTCTTTATAAATCTTAAGTATTTTAGTTCTAAAGCTAATTCTTATTTTTAAATATCATTTGACAAAGTTTACATAAATTGTTTGAGGTCACATGAACATTAGCTAACACCATATGATATCACATTTAAAACATGAATTAAAGAAAGGCTGAAAGTTTTTAACCTTTACATCGATTAGGCTCTCATTAACTAAAAAATACATTTAAATTGTTCCCCAATGTAAAAAGTAACATAAAAGTTTACATATCTTATTGATAACAGGTAAATAAATCCCCAATATATTTTTTACCATACAACTTCAGAGCACCAGCTTGATATAACACTCTTTTAAAGTTTCTACCTTACAGACTTGCATACCTATAAGATATGAAAACATTGATAGCATCACAATTACATTGATGTTTCTACATTAACCAAGTTTAGCTTTTAAAGCAATGGCAGTACAGTGCTCTAAAATAACAGTTCTTATTTAATCAGTTGTTTAATTTTTATGGTTGCTTGCTCTGGAGAAAATAAAACTTAATAAACACAACGTTATGGGTAAACTTATGTTTTAAGAAATTTTTGTCTCATTAACACATGACTTATTTTTATATTCTTATACAGACTTTAATAAGAACTTATTCAGACCTTAGTAAATCAATCAGATATCTAAGAAAAGTACTCATGAATGAGCAATCCCATATCAAATTTACTTTACTTATTTATCAAAATATTAGAGAAATGTGTTGACAGTGTAAACCATTTTTATGTTGAAGGAAAGGTCCTAGAACCAAGGCATATTAGACATTTTGTAGATATTAATATTTTATTAGATTTTTGAACACCTAAAAAAATTGTAAGCTTAAATTTAAAGACATTGATTTTTATCTGTTTATCCAATTTAAATTGAAACATTTAAATCACGTGAATTAAAGATCTTTGGATCTCCTATTTAAATTTGTTTTAATGAGCGCTTTTTTATGAGCGCTCCTTGTATATGTTAATTTGTGTATCATATATATGATATACGGACATATGTATATGTGGACATACAACACATAACAAAAGTGTGCACACATAATAATAGTAAAGGCCTTGTAGCTTTTCTCAGGTGAAATCTCCATTGCAATGTTTCAAAAAGTCTACAGTTGGTCAAAGATAGAACTGATATGAAAAACATTAACCTAGGTCTGTATGCTCAAAATCATGAGCTCAAAAAAAAAAGTATCTAAGGAAAAAAAAAGAGTCCTAGAAAAAGTGACTGGCTAGTAATTAGTAAATACCATACAATTTACCTTTTTTTTCCCTTAGGCCTCAAATCAGTCTCCTACTAATCTTTCAGGCTTCTTTCATTTACATTTCAATATAAATCATGGCTGAGGTCTGGAAGGAGCAGGAAAAACTGCTATTCTGAGCAGACACCTCAGGCCTAAGGCATTTTAACCATAATTTTGAGGTTCGGATGTTGAAAATTATGATACAAATTTAAGATACAATTCACAAAATTTTATATTTTTACATCTTGTTTTGTCAACAGATACCATTCTATGATTTACTATCCTTGTCCAAATTAATGCAGTGGTACACACAGTGACATTTCCCGAGGCTATCCAATTCAAAATTGGTGAAAAAAAGACTGTATGATTGGGAATTTACTTGCCAACTTGGAAGTAGAGTTCTTCAGTTTTCCATACTAAGTATTTAAGTTCTCTGGCATGAATTATCTGAAATCATAAACTAAATAATTACCTAAACCCGACTTTTAACTGCAAGATTCTGCAATGCTTCAAAAACCCATTCAGATACCAGATTGTTAAAATAAAACATCATCATTTAGACACACATTCAGCTAAGATCATTCCCAAGAAACAATTTATAATATCAACACATTATTGCACATGTCTTAAAGGGCCAGATACAAAGACACAAGACAGACAGAAAGGAGGTTCAGACTATGGCTGTCAGAGAGAACCGTTTAAACCAGAGCAGAAAAGAGAAAAATCTCCTACACCAGTGTGCACCATAGATATCCACAGGGGGGGGACCACATGTTTTAACAGAGGGGAAACCTGAAATGTAAAATAAAGTGTCTCCATGGTGACTTCACTGCATTTAGTGTCCCCTTTTTCTTTTTCTCTTTTTTAACAAGACAGAGGTGGCATAATTCTTACAGTGCGGGGAGGAAGGAGGTAATTCCCTGAAACAACAGGGCTTTGGCAGCTGCTGGGAGTCCCTCAGTCCCTCCTTTTACTTACAGGATTAGCTCCTCTTGTTCAGTTCCACACCAAGCATGCTTCATCTCCTAATATTTCAGTAGACAGCTCTCACAAAGTTCCGGGGTGGAGGGCGGGTACCAAATTTGTAAATTAAAGTTCGATTCCTCAACTTGACGCCAATTAATACCAATTTAATAATGAGGACTGAGTTTTGAGAAAAAGAAAAAGGGAGGTTTATTGCTTTGCAAACAAAGGAGAAACACAGGGGACTCTGCCAAAGGTTGTGACTCTCTTGATCTGGAGTGACAAGGGGTTTTAAAGGAGTTTCACTTGTTAACCTCGGAGATGCTCAGTTCTTAGGTCCCCACCAAGCATTGCCCTCTGCAATGGGTGTGCTCCAGGCAGCCAGCTAGGAGCTTCTATCATCCTGCTTAACAAAGGCGAGTAAAGTTCATCGCAGTTCCCTAAAACACAGTCCAAAGGGGTGTCAGGCTTACTCTCTTTATTACCTATTTTTACGTCCAAAATCCTTAAGTTTTTACCACTGAAATCACACAACAAAATGAACAAAAACAAACAAACAATCAAAAAAATAGAACACAAAACAAAACACAAAAAACAGAAACCATGCGCCTAAACAGAAAAACAGTGGAACAGTGCAACATCTTGCTATAGCTCCAGGGTAGGAGTGCATGCATGCCCGTCGGCCCCTCTCTACAGTTCCAGAGGAATTCCCTACAGAACAGAACAGAGGACAGAACGATTCTGGTTACTCTCCTGGAAAGGAGTATATGTGAGCCTCCCCAGGCCACATCTCTGTCATCAGAAGAGATCTCCCTTAACCGGATATCAGATGTTATAAAAGCCCCACTTACCTATGGAGGACTCCTCCACCAGGTGCTTGCTAATAGTTTTAGTGCAGAGGTTCACTGCAGTGCTCCCCGGACTAAAGGCTCTTTTCCTAATATAGAGAAGATGGACCAAATCAGGCCTGTGTGGAGAGCTGTTTCTTGGTGCCTATGGTTGATATACCATTCTAATTTGTGAAAGTGCCACAGAAAGTAGGGTAAGCCTCCTTCTCATGGTACGCTTGAAAGCAACAGTTTGGAAAAAGTGGTTGCCAAGGCAGTGACCTCATTCAGTTCCTGAAGGATGCAACCTCACCTCACTTCCTTGGTAATGGAACTCTCTGAACTTGGGATGCAGGAAGCCAGGCACACAGAGTCAGTCCCAGTCCCAGTCCTAGTGGTCTCACTTGCTTCAATTTAACAAGGACAGAGTCAGTCTTTCTTGGTACCTACTGATGTGAGGATGGCCAAATGCCAGGAGTACTCTGAAGAGGGGCCTTTCCTAAAAAAGCAGGTAGTGGCTCACAGCTGGCTCCTGACCACTTCACAGAGTTGGATATGGAGAACAGATCTGAGACAGGATAGGCCATATCTGGGGAACATAGTATGGCCCAGCAGTCAGAGGACACTCCGGATAGTGAGAGACCTATTTGGGGGAAGGAGGTGCCTTTTTGGGTGTGGATGTGTGTTTGTGGTTTTGCCCCATGTTCTGAGAAGAGGTAGGAAAGTCGGTTTGTTTGGTTTGGAGTGAACTGTTTCTAGTAAGTTGTTTGACAAGGCGAGTGTTTCTATGTCTGTGTATCCCACTGTGTCCGTGGTTGTAGACATTAGAAAAAGAGAATGCATCAATGGATGTTTCCTGTCTAGTAGAAAGTTTCCCAGCATTCATCCTGCCCAATTTATGAATGCACAAGGGCTTGCCATATCGATGGGCAACACCTGCTATCTTCCTAAGTTCCTGTTTTCTTCCTGAAATCTAGCCACTCTCCAAAATAGGCTCATGCTTTTGAGTCCACGATATGTACCACCTCCAAGCACTGTGACATGGACATGTACTGGATAGCTGAAGGGATTGGCAAGCATCTCAGAAAACTCAGATATCGATGTGACCAGGAAAGTCTCAGTGGAGAACCCCTGCAATGGGCCTTTTGATTGCCTATTTTTCTGTTGCCCTGAATGTCAGTAAGTTCTTTGCCTGAGGCCACGCCTTTGTGAATCCTGAAGAAAACAGTTTTCAAACGGAAATGAATGGGCACCACCTGTGGCTCTTTGCTTAATTGCTTTGTAAAGGGATGTGTCTGAATCAGCCTCTTGGTCCTGTGTGAGCCTGTGGCTTAGATTCTCAGCACCTGATGGATCTAAAGAACGATCCCATGTGTGAATCCAAAATCAAAATGGCCAAAAATCAGTCACTGTGGATGAAGTGCCTCACATTCTTCTGTAAGGTTCCTTACCTACATCAAGTGAGAATAGGGATCCTTTGAGTCAAATGAGTTCTTCAAAGCCCTGCAGATGCTAGCCCATAGGTTCTTGGGTTTTCTTATGAATCCAATTCAAATAAAGAATCTAAACCCCACAGTCAGTAGGCCTCAAATTGGAGAACAGAGCTGTATTAATGGCAGACATATTTGATAACTCCTGGTTCACAGGGAGGGTGTCCAGGCCACCCTGACTATTGGCAAATGTGGGGAAAGGGACCTTATTTGGGACACTGTCTTGTGCTGCACCTCTCATGGAATCCTCTTGCCAGAAGTTATGGTGAGTGTCTATATGGAAGAAGATGAGTGCCATGTGGGAGTGTTTTGGTTTTAATTGTGGTCATTTGTGTGGCGGTTGGAAGAGATAATTGGGTCCACCTTGGCTTGAACTTCGGTGTGATTCCCCTTAGAGTCTGTGTTTTGGAATTGACCTCCGAGAAGGTATAAGGTCCTATGCCATTGTATATCCATATTTCTGGGACATCACTACAGAATGTAATTCAACGCTAAGTATACCAATCAAGGGCCCAATGAACTTCTGGGCTTCAAATCTTACCTAGATTTCTGTTTTCATACTTATATTGAAAGGTTAATAAAATAGGTACTTGTCACTTCTTGATTTTCTGTATGCTTAACAAAACACTGTTGAAATCTTGAGAACTGTTTGCTATTCTTGTTCCCAGAATGTGCTGTCCCCAACTGCCAAACTGCAGAATGTACTCGGTCAACCAGTTGGACGCAAACCGCCCACTCGCACTTACCCATCAATAAACTTTCCTTCCTGCCCTCTCCAAGGAAAATATATAAGCACTTCTTAAGCTGTTCTCAGGGCTCTCTGCTCTATTCAAGTGAGCTCTGAGCCCTTGCATGCCGGACTCCCAATAAAGCCTTTGCTGTTGCATGAGACAGTCTCTTGGTGGTCTCTTCCACCCACCCTCGCCCGATCTTTACATCTGGTGGCCCCAGTGAGATCCGGCAGCCGCAGATGAAAGACCCCCAACGGGCTCCTCTGGGGATAAATAAGGCCCCTCTTTCTGGTTACAGGATTCAGGTTAGGGTTTCACAAAATGGCTATTGGTAAAGAGCGTGAGCTCTCTCCCATGGTGGCTGACACACATGTAACAGAGCCACAGGCCATGTCCCTGGGGGATGAACTCATGAAATCGAGGAACAATAGTCTCCTTTATTCAGTGATATTTTGTTTCGGATTCGGTATTGCCAGCCCATCATGTTTTGCCAGCTACTCAGTCATGGTCTCAGTATTGGACGTCCATTGCCTGTCTTTATTGTCTTGTCTTGTCTGTGTCTTGTGTCATTGCTTTTATTGTCTGTGTATATTTCATTATGGGACAGAGCACTTCAATGCCTCTGTTCATGACCCTTGATCACTAGACCAAAGTCTGCTTAAGGGCTCAGAATCTTTCTTTTTCAGTAAAACGCCGGATCTTGCAGATTCTGTGTCTCAGAATGACCCAACTTTGTAGTCAGATGTCCCCTAGAAGGATCTTTCTACTTCGCACTAATTTGAAAAGTTCGAGATATTGTCTTTTACCCGGGGCCACGTAGACGTCCAGATCAACAGCCATATATCTTAACTTGTCAGGACCTCTGCAAATCTCCTCCTCCAAGGGTGAAGCCTTTCCTTGTCCCTGCACGGACTCCTACTCCTTCCCCCATGATTCTATCTCTTTAACTCTCTGCTCCTCCTCCTGCACCCTCTGTTCTCCCTGAGTCTCAAGACTCTACTGGACTCTCCTCCCCCTCCTTATCCTCTGCCTTCATCCCCCAACTGCCAACACCCTCTAAGTGATTCCCCTGCTGCTGACTCAGCCTCTCCACCATTCAAAGAAGCTAGGATGGCCCAGCGCAATCCAGATGACAGTCCCGTGGCACACAGAGCCCCTCCTTCCCTGGAGGAAGCTGGCCCGGCTAAAAGAACTCAGAGAACTCGCCAACGTTTTTACACCTGCCTACTTGGGATAACTGCCAACAACTCCTAGGGACTTTCTTTATGACAGAGGAATAAGAGAAAAACCTCCAAGAAGCTAAAAAAAAAAAATATCCTCGGACCTGATTGGCGACCAACACAACTTCCCAACATAATCAAAGCGAGCTTACCCTTAAACCAACCCAACTGGAACCCCAACACCTTTGAAGATAAAGAGCATCTGTCCAATTATTGCCTGGCTCTAATAGCAGGTCTCCAAGGGGCTGCTAGGTGACCAACTAATTTGGCCATGGTAAGAGAAATTATTCAAAGGCCTGATGAATCTCCCTCTTTGTTTCTAGAAAGAATTATGGAGGCATATAAAAGATATACTCCTTTCGATCCTCAGGCAGCGGATCAAAATTCATCTGTAACAATGGCCTTAATTGGGCAAGCTGCCATGGATATTAAAAAAATTTAAAAGAGAGATTTAGTCAGAGAAGCTGAGAAAGTATACTATAAGAGAGAAACAGGGAGAAAGAAAGGGAGCAAAGGAAGGATGAGAGAAGCAAAAGACAGACTAAGGGATTGACCAAGATCCTTGTCACAACAAGAAAGAGGGCAGAAATTAAGACATAAGGTGACAGTAAGGGTTACCTGGGGCCATGCAAGAGGCCACCCCTGGCCTCAGATCAATGTGCCTACTGTAAAAAAAAAAGGACACTGGGGCAAAAAGTGCCCTATAAAGAGACAGCCACGCCAGCCAGCCATTGTGACTCTGGTGCATGACTAAGAAAGTTGGGGCTCAGATCACTTCCCCTAGCTCAGGGTAACTTTTGAAGTGTAGCGGACCCCAGTAAACTTTGAAATGAATACAGGAGCAGTATACGAAGCCCTTAAGGCCCCATTGGGCCCTCTATCAAATAAAAGGTCTGTAGTTCAAAGGGCTAATGGCAGTAAATATCGGGCTTAGACTACTAAGAGGACCATGGACCTAGGTAAAGGAAAAATCCATCACTCCTTCCTAGTAATCCAGGAATGCCTGGACCCATTGATGGGCAGAGATCTGCTCACCAAGCTCTTGGCCTTAATAACTTTTAACCCTGAAGGCTACCAAATGAAATTTCTAAATCCTTTAGTATAAACTCCTATAGTCACGGCTTTAACTAAATTAGTAGAAGATGAACATCCACTCTTCACACCCCCCAAGACTGATCAAACAGGCAAGCTACGCCAGAAATGGATAACAGATTACGCAGATGCCTGGGCAAAAACTGCTGGTTTAGGCCTGGCCGTGAAACAACCTCCAATAACAGTGGAGTTAAAAACCTCAGCCTCCCCAATTAATGTCAAATAATATCCTCTAAGCAAAAAAAGCTAAAGATGAGATAAGGCCCCATATTCAGAAATATCTGACCTTAGGCGTCCTAAGGCCCTGTCAATTGGCCATGAACACTCCCCTGCTACTAGAAAAAAAAGCCAGGAACCGGGACAATCGCCCTGTTAAATACCTAAGAGAGATCAACAACAGAGTGCAGGACATTCACCCCACGGTACCTAATCCGTACAATCTGCTTAGCACTCTGAACCCTGAGCGGAAATGGTATACTGTTCTGGACTTAAAAGATGCTTTCTTTTGCTTGCCTCTGCATAAAGATAGTCAGTTGCTGTTTGCTTTCGGGTGGGTAGACCCAGAAACCTGAACGTCTGGTCAACTAACTTGGACTAGACTCCCACTGGGGTTCAAAAACTCCCCCACTCTCTTTGATGAAGCCCTCCACAGAGATCTCAGCAATTTCAGAACTACGCACCCCAAAGTCACCCAGCTTCAATACGTGAATGACCTGCTACTGGCAGCCAACACCAAGGAAAACTGTGAGTCTGGGACCCAAGCACTATTATATGAGCTTGCTCAACTCGGGTATAGAGTTTCGGCCAAAAAGGCCCAAATTTGCTGGCATGAAGTAATCTTACTGGGCTGTTTCCTTAGGGGCAGTAAACGATGGTTCACTGAGCCCAGAAAACAAACCATTGCCTAGATACCACCCCCATCTAACAGGAGACAACTCAGAGAGTTTCTTGGGACTGCTGGCTTTTGCAGGTTATGGATACCTGGGTTTGCGTTTTTAGCTGCTCCTTTATACCCGGTGTTAGAGGGAGATGCCCAATTCCAATGGACCCCTGATCACCAGGAAGTTTTTTATAATATCTATGGACACTGACACTGAACACCTCAACTTCACTGAGCTCAGGCTGCAATTACAGAAAGCCCTACACTACGTTAAAAATGTACACCAACTCACTCACCTTGGTTCAATGAAACTGCAGGCATTCCTGTAGGATTAAGAACAGAGTTTTCCACTAACCGACTCACAGCGAAAGAAAATAACTGAACGGGTAACAAAAGCCTGTCGAGTCCGTCAATTGGTTAATGCTTACCCTTCCAGTTTCCTAGAGGAAAGCACCTATGAGGAACCAGAAAATGACAATTTTGGGAAGTGGACAATAGTGAAATTAAGCCAGCAAGGTATGGACTTAAATACCTCCTAGTCTTTGTAGATACATTTTCAGGATGGACTGAAGCCTTCCACACATACACACACACAAAAAAAAAAAAAAAAACTGCACAAATGATTTTCAAGAAGATTCTGAAAGATATTTTTCCAAGATACGGTCTGCCTAAGGTAATAGGGTCTGATAATGGACTGGTGTTCATGGCCCAGGTAAGTCAGGTGTTAACTGGGACCCTGTGGATTAATTTTAAGTTACATTATGCTTATATACACCAGAGCTCAGGACAGGTAGAAAAAATAAATAGAACCATTAAAGAGACCTTCACAAAATTAAGCTTAGAGCCCGGCATAAAAGATTGGATTATGCTCCTGCCTTATGCACTGTTTCATGCGAGAAATATTCCCTCTCTTTCTTTGTGTAACCTCACCCCCTATGAAATTCTCTATGATTCCCATCATCCAATAAGGGACCTAACCCCAACTCTAAGGCTTAACGATCACTTCCACACCCCCTTGCTTGACAGACTTAAAGTCATTGAAAGAACTCAGCAATAACTGTGGAAACAGCTGGCCACTGCCTACCAACCAGGGGAGGAGGGGACTCTAAATCAATATCATGTAAGAGACTTCGTCTACATAAGACAACATCAGGTGTCATCCCTGGAACCCCACTGGAAAGAAACATACCAGGTGCTACTTATAAAACCTAAAGCGTTAAAGTAGACGGAATCACTTTTTGGATCCATGCCTCTCATCTCAAGCCTTCGCTGTGTCCAGACTCTTGTTGGAAACTGGAAAAGCGTGGTAACCATTTCAAATTGCGTATTCGCTATGTGGATAAGACTATAGACTCTCCCCTTGGCCACCAGTAGTTCTAACCCTCATCACCCCGTTCAGCAGCAATGGCTGATCACAAATCCTACTAGACAAGAAGTATAGTCTATCTCGCATACAGGCCCCATAGAGACCTGGTGGCCATCTCTCCACCCAGACATTTGTCAGGTCGGTATAGGTCTTTCCTATTGAGATATCCCTGATGAAGAGGATCCCACTAAAATCCCATTAAATCTCTTCTGTACCATAGATAATGGAAACAAATATTATGGATGCAGGGACACGCGAGACAGATTCAGGTTTTACTAGCCTAGATTACTATGTTTGCCTGGCGTACTATCAAAGCCACAAACAGCCACGGCTGTGTGGGGGAGAAGCCGACTTCTTGTGTAAGTCAAGGGAATGTGAGCATACAGGGGCTGCCCGGTGGAACCCAAACTCCTCATCAAATTCAGTACACAGCATTGGCCATATTACCAATTAGACAACCAAATACTATGGCCCCCAGAGGGTTCTCTAGATCCTCAAATTCTGAGTGACATTTTTAACTTCGGCAAGTTCTCAAAAGGGGGAAATTTCCCTATGTGGAATCATTTTTCCTCTTTTTCTCACATCCTGTACTATGCTTCTCCAATAGTTTCTCACCCTCAGCCTTCTGCTCTAGACTCTCTGCTATCACTCCCATCTTAGCAACCTGATTTCTCCTCTCCAATTACTAAATCAAAAACCCAAACCTCCGCTGGTTCTCAGAACATTGCCCCGTTGCTGAGGTAGCAGGTACCGAGGTACCCCTTCACCCACTCACTCCTCTCTTTTCCTGTCAGGGCCTGCACTAGGTCCCACCAAGTCCTCTAGCAAGCAAACCCAAAGCTCAAACCAGCTGAGAAGAGCCCTCAGACCCCTATCCACGATGTAATAAAAATGGCATTTAAAGTTGCTTTGTCATCACTGAAAAGAGGTTTCTAAGAATTTAAAGTCCCTCAAAGGCTTTTTGGAATATTTACTCCCATCTTCCCCTCTGCTATACCTGTTCTAATGCTCAAGTTTTGTTCTAGGAAAATCCCAAACCCCTTTACCATTTTTCTTTTACATCTCTCTTTTCTCATTCTTAGATCCATGGAGCTGCTCTCAGCCTCGACTACCCCGTCTTCCCCCTCTGTACCAGGTCCACAGAAATGTCTTAAATGACCTTCTCCAGAAGTCTTCACCAAGGCTTACTTTAGGTCTTTCAGCAAAAGAGTCCCTCTGAAAGAGTTCAATGTGCATAAACTTCCACTTTTCGTGTTGCCCTGTTCTACTTGGCCACTGGCTGGAAAAATCACCACCCCTAAGCTAGACACTGCCTTTCCAGTTTTTCACAAAATATGTGAACAAGGCCTCTGGCCTTGAGCTGGGGCTTCACCTAGATGCCTACATTTCTAAGATAAAAAAGTTAGCAACTGGTCTCCATGGTGACAGCTGGCAGGGAGAAAAAAAGAGACAAAAAAGCTCTCCCCTTCCAAGGTGTCCTTGAAAAGTTAACTTGCCCAGAACAGAGGAAAAAAAAAAAAAACAGAAACAAAAACTAATTTTTGTGAATTTCTGCAGACTGTGAACTTCTGAGCCCCTTCCCTTACATGTTGGGTACAAATTCTAAAACTACCAAAACTTGGGGTTCAGGGGATTAATTGATTACAACAGAAGCAATGCCCTCTAAATCCGGATGCAACCAAATAAGAATGTTTTCCTCACTTTGGTGCTATCTTAGGTGCATTTTCTTGTCCATTCCTAAAACAGTATAATTCTATACACTTTAACATTATTTATGTTTACATAAAATGGTCAATAGATGTGATTAATTATGTAATCATGCAGATGTTTTTCAGAGTGCTCTATCATGACGTAGGTTCATTTAAAGTTCAAATAGGGGGGCATACAACCCGGTTCCACCGGGAACCTGTATCCCTCACTTTGGCCATCCTATGAGGAATAATAATTGCTGAAGGGGTGGGCATAGGAACAACTGCCCTAGTCCATGAGACACAACAAAGACACAATTAGAAGCAGAAATAGACCAAAGCTTAAAGACATTAAAAACCGACATCACAGCTTTACAGGAATTTTAACCTCTCTCTCTCTGAAGTTGTTTTACAGAGCAGGCGAGTGTTGGACCTCCTCTTCATGAGAGAAAGTTGCCTTTTTGCTTGCATTGAGGGAAGAATGTTGTTTTTATGCCGACAATACTGGAGTTGTAAAAGAATCTATGAGTAAATTAAGAAAACGACTTGAAGAGCGTCAAAGAGAGACAGAGGCCCCAGAAGGGAGGTTTGATTCTTTGTTCACATAGTCAACCTGGTTAACTATGCTTTTATCTGCCATGGCCGGTCCATTTATAATCCTCATATTATTGCTAACGGTAGGACCCTGTTTGCTCAACCGTGTAGTTTCCTTTCTAAACCAAATCGAACATGTTATTAAACCTAACCATACACTGTTCTCTCAATCTAATTTTACAGAAAAGTGGGGACAGAGTTGGTCTTAAAATACAGGAATATAGAGGATCTTCCACCTGCTGAGAAACTCAAAGGTCCATGCAGAAATGATCCCTGGAGAAGATGTAGGCAACTATGAAGGACCTGAGACAGCAAAAGTCTTCCATGGCAAACAACCTGCTCAGGATGAAGGGATGTGTCTGAATCAGCCACTCTCTTCTTAATGTATAGAAGATGGACCAAAGCAGGCATTTGTTGAGCTGCTCCTGCATGCCTATGGTTGACATACCACTGTAACTTGTGAAAGTGTCACAGTAAGTAGGGGCAGCCTCCTTCTCATGGGAACCTTGGAAGCAACTGTTAGGACAATGTTGTTGCCAAGGCAGTGACCTCATTCTGTTCCTAAAGGAAGTGACCTCACCTAACTTCCTTGGTGATGGAACTCTCTGAACTTGGAATCCAGGAAGCCAGGCACAAAGAGCCAGTCCCAGTCCAAGCCCCAGTGGTCAAACTTATTTTGATTTACCAAGGACAGACTCAGTCTTTCTTGGAACCTACTGATGTGAGGATGGCCAAATGCAAGGAAAGCTATGAATAGGGGCATTTCCTGAGAAAGCAGGCAGTGGCTCACCGCTGGCCCCTGACAACTTCACAGAGTTGGCCAAAAGACCAGATTTGAGACAGAACAGGCCATTTCCAGAGAACATAGTATGGCCCACCAGTCAGAGGACACTCCGGATATTCACAGACCTACATGGGGGAAGGAGGTGCCTTTGTGGTGTGGGTGTGGGTTTGTGGTTTTGTCTCATGTTCTGAGAATAGGTATGAAAGGTGGTTTGTTTTGTTTGGAGTGAACTGTTTCTACTAAGACGTTTGACAAGGTGAGTGTTTCTATGTCTGTGTATCCCACTATGTCCGTGGTTGTAGACATTAGAAAGGAGAATGCATCAATGAATATGTCCTATCTAGTAGAAAGCTTCCCAGCATTCATCCTGCCCTATTTATGAATGGACTGCAGCTTGCCTTATTGATGTGCAATACCTGCTATCTACCTAAGGTCCTGTTTTCTTCCTGAATTCTCGCCACTCTCCAGAATAGGCTCATGGTTTTGTGTTTAAGATATGTACAACCTTGAAGATCTGTGACATGACCATGTACTGAACAGCTGAAGGGAATGGCGAGCATCTAAGAAAACTCAGATATCAGTGTGACCAGGAAAGTCTCAGTGAAGAAACCCTGCTTGGGGCCTTTTGTTTACCAATTCTTCTGTTGCCCTGAATGTCAGGAAGGTCTTTTCCTCAGTCCACCACTTTGTGAAGCCTGAAGAAAACAGTTTCCAAATGGAAATGAATGGGCATTACCTGTGGCTCTTTGCTTAATTGCTTTGGAATGGATGTGTCTGAATCAGCCTATTTGCCTTGTGTGAGGGTGTGGCTTAGATTCTCAGCTCCTGATGGATCTAAAGAAAGATCCCAGGTGTACATCCAAAACCAAAATGGCCAAAAAAGCAGTCCTTGTGGATGAAGTCTCTCGCCTCTTCTGTAACTTTCCTGACCTCCATCAAGTCAGAATAGGGATCCTTTGGTTCAAATGAGTTCTTCAAAGCCCTGCAGAGGCTAGCCCATAGTTGCTTGGGTTTTCTCAAGACTCCAATTCACATAAGGAATCCAAACCCCACAGTCAGTTGGCCTCAAATTGAAGAAGCGAAGCAGTATTAATGGGAGGCCTATTTGATCTCTCCTGGTTCACAAGAAGGGTGTCCAGGCCACCCTGACTTTAGGCAAATTAGGTGCAAGAGAGCTTATTTTGGACACGGTCTTGGGCTGTGCCCCTCATGGAAAACTTTTGCCAGAGGTCATTATGAGTGTCTATATGGAAAAAGATGAGCGCCACGTTGGAGTGTTTTGTTTTAAATTGTGGTCATTTGGGTGGCGGTTGGAAGAGATGACTTGGTCCACATGTTCTTGAACTCTGGTGTGATTCCCTTAGAATCTGAGTTCTCAAACTGACCTCAGAGAAGTATTGCTATGAATAGCGTTGAGATTTAAGGAAGCCAGGCATGAGTGTCGCCCTTGGAAACTAAGTTCTAGGCCCAGGATGGCTTTCCACAGAGCACTAGGCCTCTCAGCCAGGATACCACATGATTTTATTCTGAAAGATTTGGCACCCAGAGTTGAGAGTCAAAACTCATATGGACCTCACATTGTAGACCTCAATGGGAATAATATCATGTGATCTTTTGGCCACTCTTTGGGAAGCCTTACCTGTGAGTGTTCTCCAGAGCTTTCATTGAAATTAGCTTCCTAAAAATTTAATGGTTCCTGAAAGAATTGAAACTCACAGTGCCTCCAACTTCATCCTTGAAAAATGGCTAGAAAAATACCATAAAATTTTTGAAATTCCCATCACCAGGTGGCACTGGAGAACATTTGGATGTCCTGTTACTGATCATGAATATACCAGACAGTGCCTTGATTGACTGGGTTTCATGTAAATGGTGTAGAACAGAGATGCCAGTAAGTTGGACTCTGTTGAGTAGTTGGCCTAGAGCAGTGGTGGGCAGGTATGTGATAAAACATCTGTGGTGGGGCCATGTGGATCTTCCATTGGCATCCAAATGGCTTGTGACTGACATGGTGCAGCCAGCAGAACCTTCCATGTAAAGGCAACTTGTTATATGGAGAGTTTTCAGGACATTGTTCAGAATCAGGTTGCTATGGTCAAGGGGGCAAGCTATGTGGGATAGAATCCTGGTTCTTGTATCCTCCTGCAGAACCTGACCCACCACACATGACAGAACTCCCTCTTGCACTGTGACCCAATTGAACTCCTTTTATTTCGTGAAGCAAATACCAAACTCCCAGTGCAGCAGGAAGAAACACCATAAAAATGGAGGATGACCATATGGCTTCACAGTGCACATGGGGAGACCTTTAGCCCCCAGTGGCCACAGTTTACCTAAAATGAGAATTTAGCACTGCTGCCTCATGTTCATTGGGAAATAAGAAAGCATGTCCTCCAGGTCTCATAGATGCAGACCAAGCTTTTATGGTCTCACTAGAAAGGAAGCTAAAGCTCCTGACAACAACATATTTTTCAAGTGCCCAATCTCACAGGCAGTTTCTCAAGAAGTCTCTATGCCAGCAGACCTCCATGTTTGTGGAGTGTTTACCCTTTCCCTTACCTTTGGAAACTCCTCTGCCACTTCCAAGGTTGTGGGCTCCTGAGCATATTCCATTCCAGATATTTGTTCACAGGTTTTCTAAATCTTCTCCTCTAATTGTGTCTTACTTGGGGCGAAGGTATTGTCAAGGCATTGTTCTGAATGAGAGTGGGAAGATTTTTGTGTAGCACATATTTACATACACATTGGATTCATTTTTCAATTTTTCATTCGAAATACTGAATCCTTGACACTAACCCATACCCTACTAGATTCTGACTACTAATTCTAATATAATGGAGAAAAATAACCCAAACAGAATAGAAATACTAGCACTTCATAGGAGGCATGGTGTATAGTTGGTCTTCCTATTTGCATGATATAGGGTTGGAGTTGTAAATCTTGTCAATTTTTTGTTGAAAGAGTTCTGCATGTGTTTTTAAAGTTAACACATATGTGAATTCCTGTCTCCCTTTTTCTGTAGCCAATTCAGCACATGTATTTTTATATGAACATATAGAATCCTACCTGGTATCACACCTGTATTCTTGAGAGGTGGCTAACTTGGCAGATACAAAGTGTGAGAAGAAATCACTCCTCCTAAACGCTTTTGGAACTGATAATTCAAATTATGAGTGAGCTTCTTAGTTAAAAAACATTATACATAAATCCATGTTCAGTAAAATTAATATTTTTGGATCTGTGGATGATATATATTTCACGATGAATTTTAATTGGCATATATATTGCTACTTTTTAATGTCTCTGTGTGTATTTTGTATATATATATATATATATATATATATATATATATATATATACACTCTAGATTTGTCAAAATATGAAATATATGTATCTTATTATACACTCCCTAAATTCATTCATGTTCATGTATGTGGTTTTATATTCAACTTTTCATAAGATTATTTTCAGAAATATTCATCCATCTGAAATACATATTTGTTTTATAGTATTGAAAACTCACTTCAGTAAATGGTGCAAACAAATCCTTATATTTTTACAGTAACTGACCCACTTTAACATCAATGCAAGTAGATTCCTATGGGACATGATGTGTATTTTGGCATTCATTTTTATACAACACTGGTACATTACTATTTCTTCAGTTTTTGTACATCATAGAATATACATTTCAGCCACAACTTCATAAATTTAAAGAAATTTGTAACACATTCTATCACTTCCTGCTTCAGAACATATGTATTCCTCTTTGTTTTTGACTGGTCATTTCATGAGACTTCTTTCCACACACATTACTGTCGATTTCCATTATCAATTTTGAAGCAAAATTCACACACTCTTTATGATGAACCACAACCGTAATATTACCATTGGATGTATAAATGGTTGGAATGAATGTATGTATATCAATATATGATTCCCTGTGTATTTTCAGATATCAATTTATTCCAATTTCTAAAGTTTGAACCAGTTGTATTATTTATTCGCAGTATGGACTATTCATGCATTATGTCTATATTCATACACACATGGTACACCTCTATGTACCCCCAATACTAATTTACACCTCTTCAAAATATTGCTCCAAGAAATGGTGGTAGAAATACTCATGTCACCTGATCTACATATACATTTTATCACAGTAATATTCTGGCCACAAAATGCAAAGTCACACTTACGATTGTACCAAAGCCTAAATGGAATGTGAGTATGGATTATGAAAATCACCCATGTCCAGGTTGCCTAATGCTCTCAAATGTCAATCCTATTGGTGACTACATATTTGTTTCTTCCTAAGATTATATATTCAATCTCAAGCCTGTTGAAAATGTCTATTGGTATCACTCATTTTATACTTTGCCTGATTTCCTTATGTCTCTATTGATATCTGCTTTCCTACATATTTTCCCCAGTTCATCATTGTGACTGACTCTTCACATGTGCTGACATTTACATTTTCTCTCTACCCAAAACCCTATTGCTAAAGAACTTTTTGTCCAAATCCTATACTCACACTTTTTTCTAATCTTACCAACTCTCTTCGTAATCTTACCAACTCTCCCTTTTTGAATGAATGTTCTCCTCAACATTCAATCATCTAAGGTACAAGGTCCTATGCCATTGTGTATAGATTTATCTGAGACATCTGCACAGAACATAATTCAAAGCTAACTATCCCAATCAAGGACCCAATGACTTTCTGGGCTTTAAATCTTACTGAGATTTCTGTTTTCATACATATATTCCACCTCTATAATCTTATAAATATCGCAGGTTTCCAATACCATTATTCATCCAGCAGAATGATCCTAACCCAAATCAAACATGTTATTAACCCTAAACATACACGATTCCCTCAATCTACCTTTATAGAAGAGCAGGGACAGAGTTGGTCTTACAATACAGGAATGTAGGAGATCTTCAACCTGCAGAGAACCTCAAAGGTCCATGCAGAAATTATCCCTGGAGAAGATATAGGCAGCTATGAAGGACCTGAGAGAGCAAAAGTCATCTTCCATGACAAACAACCAGGTAAGGATGAAGGGATGTGTCTGAAGCAGTCTCTCTCTTCTTAATGTAGAGAAGATGGACCAAACCAGGCCTGTGTGGAGAGCTGTTCCCGGGTGCCTATGGTTGATATTCCATTTTAACTTGTGAAAGTGTCAAAGGAAGTAGGGGCAGCCTCCATCTCATGGACCCTTCGAAGCAACTGTTAGAACAAAGTGGGTTGCCAAGGCAGTGACCTCATTCAGTTCTAGAGGAAGTGACCTACGTCACTTTCTTGTTGATGTAACATCTGAACTTTGGATCCAGGAAGCCAGGCACTCTGAGGCAGCCCAGTCCCAGTTGCA
Organism: Callospermophilus lateralis; assembly: GCF_048772815.1. Lineage (NCBI taxonomy): Eukaryota > Metazoa > Chordata > Mammalia > Rodentia > Sciuridae > Callospermophilus > Callospermophilus lateralis. The sequence continues at coordinate 163,375 of NW_027513232.1, forward strand.
GTGGTCTCACATGTTTGGATTAACCAAGGACAGAGTCAGTCTTTCTTGGCAACTACTGAATTGAAGATGGACAAATGCCAGGAAAGCTCTGAAGAGGGGCTTTTTTTTTGATAAAGCAGGCAGTGGCTCACCGCTGGCTCCTGACAACTTCACAGTTTTGGCCAAGGAGACCAGATCTGACATACGACAGCCCATTTCAGGGGAACATAGTATGGTCCACCAGTCAGAGGATGCTCCAGATAGTCACAGACCTACTTGGGGAAAGAAGGTGCCTTTTTGGGTGTGTTTGTGTGTTAGTGATTTTGTCTCATCTTCTAAGAATATGTAGGAAAGTCGGTTTGTTTAATTTGGAGTGGCCTGTTTCTAGTAAGTGCTTTGAGAAGGTGAGTGATTCTGTGTATCCCACTGTGTCCGTGGTTGTAGACAATAGAAAAGAGAATGCATCAAAGGATGTGTCCTGTCTAGTAGAAATCTTCACAGCATTCATCTTGTCCAATTTATGAATGGACTGCAGCTTACCTTATAGATGGGCAACACCTACTACCTTTCTACATTCCTGATTTCTTCCTGAATTCTGGCCACTCTCCCATAGGCTCATGGTTTTGTGTTCAAGATATGTATCTCCTCCACAATCTGGGACATGGCCATGTACTGGATAGCTGAAGGGAATGGTGAGTATCACAGAAAACTCAGATATCAGTGTGACCAGGAAAGTCTCAGTGGAGAAACTCTGCTTTGGGAATTTGCTTTTCTATTGTTCTGTTGCCCTGAATGTAAGGAAGGTCTTTGCCTAAGGCCACACCTTTCCAAAGCCTGAAAATATCAGTTTTCAAATGGAAATAAATGGGCATCACCTGTGGATCTTTGCTTAATTGCTTTGCAAAGGGATATGTCTGAATCCACCTCTTAGTGCAGTGTGAGTCCATGGCTCAGATTCTCAGCCCTGATGGATCTAAAGAAAGATCCCATGTGTGCATCCAATTCCAAAATGGCCAAAAGAGCAATCATTGTGGATGAAGTCTCTTGCTTTCCTCTGTAAGGTTCCTGATCTCCATCAAGTGAGAAGAGGGATCCTTTGGGTCAACTGAGTCCTTCAAGCGCTGCAGAGGCTAGCCCATAGGTGCTTGGGTTTTCTCATGACTCCAAATCACATAAAGAAACTATACCTGACAGTCACTATGCCTCAAATTGGAGAAGTGGAACAGTATTAATGGCAGGCATCTTTGATCAGCCCTGGTTCACAGGAACAGTGTCCAGAAACACTGACTTTAGACAAATGAAGGGCAAGGGAGTTTATTTTGACATTGTCTTGTGCTGTGTGCCTCATGGAAACTTCCAGCCAAGGTTATGATTAGTGTCTATATGGAAGAAGATGAGGGGCATGTGTGAGTGTTTTGGTTTTAATTCTGGTCATTTGTGTGGCGGTTGGAAGAGATGACTGGGTCACCAGGGATTGAACCCTGGTGTGTTTCCCCTTAGAGACTGAGTTCTGAAACTGACCTCAGAGAAGTATTGCCATGAATTGTGTTGGGATTTTAGGAGGCCACGCATGAGAGTCGCCCTTGGAACCTGAGATCTAGGACCAGGGTGGCTTTCCACAAAGAACTGGGAATCTCAGCCTGGATATCACATGATTTTATTCTGAAAGACTTGGCAGCCATAGTTGAGAGTCAAAACACATAGGACCTCACATTGTAGACCTCAATGGTCCTGGCTTCAAGTGACCTTTTGTCCACTCTTTGGAAAGCCTTGCCTGTGAGAGTTCTCCAGAATTTTCTTTGAATTGAGCTTTCTCAACATTTAATGGTTCCTGAATAATTGAAATTCACAGTGCATCCAATGTCATCCTTGAAAAATGGCTAGATAAATACCATGAAATTTTTGAAATTCCCATGACCAGGTGGCACTCCAGAAACATTCGATGTCCTATTGCTTATTATGAGTGTACCAGACAGTTCCTTGATTGACAGGGTTTTCTGAAAATTGTTTAGAACAGAGATGCCAGTAATTTGTAGCCTGCTGAGTAGTGGGCGTAGAGCAGTGGTGGGCAGGTGTGTGATAAAATATCATGGTGGGTCCATGTGGATCTGCCATTGGCTTCCAAATGGCTTGTGACTGACATAGTGCAGACTTCAGACCCTTATATGTAAAGGCATCTTGTTCTATGGCGAGGTTTCAGGGCAATGTTCAGAATCAGGTTGCTATGGACAAGGGAGCAATCTTTGAGAGATAGAAGCCTGGTTTGTGCATTTTCTTGCAGACCATAACCCACCACACATGACAGAACTCTCTCCAGCACTGTTTCCCAGTTGAACTCCTTGTATTTCGTGAAGCATGTACCAAACTCCAAGTGCAGCAGCAAGAAACACCACGAAAAGTGGAGGATGACCAAATTGTTTCACAGTCCACACGGCGAGAAAATAAACCCCCAGGGGCTACAGTTTATCTACAAAAAGAGAATTCAGCAGTGCTGCCTTGTGTTCATTGGAAAATAAGAAACTTTGTCCTCCAGGTCACATAGATGCAGACCCAGCTTTGAGGGTATCACTACAAAGGAAGCTTAACTCCTGACAAAAACCTATATATCATTGCCCAACCTCAGTGGCAGTTTCTCTAAAAGTTTTAGGCATGCAGAGCTCCATGTTTGTGGAGTGTGTACCGTGTTCTTACTTTTGGAAACTCCTATACCACCTCCAAGTTTGTGCACTCCTGAGCATTTTCCATTCCAGAAATGTAATCACAGATTTTGCAACTTTTCTTCTCTAATTGTGTCTTACTTGGGGCGAAGATAATTTCAAGGCATTGTTCTGGATGAGAGTCAGAAGATTTGTTTTAGCACATATTTGCATACACATTGGATTAATTTTCCTATTTTTCCATTCGAAATTCTGAATCCCTGACACTAACCCATATTCTAATAGACTCTGACTACTAATTCTAATATGATGGAGAAAAATAACCCAAACAGTACATAAATACATGCAGTTCAGGGTTGGACTTGCCTTTTGCATGATAAAGGGTAGGTATTATGAATCTAGTCAATTTTTAATTGAAATAGTTCTCCATGTGTTTTGAAAGTTAACAAATATGTGAATTACTGTCTCCCATTTTCTGGAGCCTATTCAGCACATGTATTTTTATATGCACAAATAGAATCCTACACGGTATCACACGTACATTCTTTTGAGTTACATGACTTGGCAGATACAAATTGTGAGAAGTGATCACTCGTCCTAAACGCTGTTAGAACTGAAAATTCAACCTATGGGTGAGCTTCCCAGTGGAACAACATTATAAATAAACCCATGTTCAGTAAAATGAATGTTTTTGCATCTTTATGATATATATTTCATGATGAATTTCGATTGGCATATATATTGCTATTTTTTAATTTCTGTGTTTGTGTGTGTGTGTGTGTATATACTCTCCAGATTTTTAAAAATATGAAAATTATGTGTCTTATATACACTCCCTAAATTCATTCATGTTCATGTATGTGGATTAATAATCAACTTTTCACAAGATTATTCTTAGAAATACTCAAACACCTGAAATACATATTTGTTTCCTAGTACTGAGAACTAACTTCAGTGAAAGGTGCATACAAATTCTAATATGTCTACATTAACTGACCCAGTTGAACATCAATGCATGTTGGTTCCTATGGGACACGATGTGTATTTTGACGTTAATTTTTATTCCACACTGGTACATTACTATTTCTTCAGTTTATGCACATCTTAGCATATATATTTCATTCACTAGTTAGCAAATTTATAGGCATTTGTTTCACTTTCAGTCACTTCCTGCTCCAGAACACATGTATTTCTCTATGTTTCTTGACTGGTCTATTCATGAGACTTTTTTTCCAAATATATTGTTTTCGATTTCCATAATCAATTTTGAAGAAAAACTCACACACCCTTCATGATTAACCATAACCATAAGATAATCATTAGATATATAACTGGTTGGAATTAATGATTGTATATCAATATAACATTTCTTATATATTTTCAGATATCCATTCAATCCATTATTTAAAGTGGATCTAGTTATATTATTTATTCACAGTATTGTCTATTCATGCATTATGTCTATATTAATAGAAACAGGGTACACCTATTTGTACCCCCATACGAATTTATAAATCTTCAAAATATTGCTCTCAGAAATGGTGGAAGAAATACTCATGTCACCTGATCTACATACACATTTTATCACAGAAATATTCCGGACACAAAAAGCAAAGGTCACACTTACAATTGTACCAAAGCCTAAATGAAAAGATAGCATCCATTACTAAAATCATCCATGTCCAGGTTGCCTAATGCTCTCAAATATCAATCCTATTGGTGACTACATATTTGTTTCTTCCTAAGATTATATATTCAACTTCAAACCTGTTGAAAATGTCTAACCCTATCACACACTTTATACTTTGCTTGATTTCCTAATGTCTCTATTGATATCTGCTTTCCTACATGTTTTCCCCAGTTCATCATTGTGACTGACTCTTCACATGTGCTGACATTTACATACACTCTCTACCCGAAACCCTATTGCTGAAGAACTTTTGGTCCAAATCCTATGCTCACTCTTCTTTCTAAATCTACCAACTACCTTCCTAATCCTACCGACTATCGGTTTTTGACTGGATGCTCTCTTCAACATTCAATCATCCAAGTTACAAGGTCCGATGCCAGTGTATATTGATTTATCTGAGACATCTGTGCAGCACATAACTCAAAGTTAAGTATCCCACTCAAGTCCCCAATGCCCTTCTGGGCTTCAAATCTTACCTAGATTTCTGCTTTCATACTTATATTTCACATGTATACTCTTGTAAATATCGCAGGTTGCCAATACCATTATTCATCCCGCAGAATGATTCGTAACCCAAATCGAACTTGTTATTAACCCTAACCATACACTGTTCCCTCAATATAACTAACTTAAGAGCAGCGACAGAGTGGGTCTTACAATATAGAAATGTAGAAGATCTTCCACCTGCTTAGAACCGCAAAGATCCATGAAGAAATGATCCTTGGAGAAGATGTAGGCAGCTATGTAGGACCTGAGAGAGCAATAGTCATCTTCCATGCAAACAACCTGGTCAGGATGAATTGATGTGTCTGAATCAGAGTCTCTCTTCTTAATGTAGAGAAGATGGACCAAACCAGGCCTCTGTGGAGAGCTGTTCCAGGGTGCCTATGGTTGATATACCATTATAACTTCTGAATGTGTCACAGGATGTTGGGGCAGCCTCTATCTCATGGGAACCTTGGAAGCAACTGTTAGGACAAAGTGGTTACCAAGGCAGTGACCATATTCAGTTCCTGAAAGAAGTGACCTCACTTCACTTCCTTGGTGATGGAATTCTCTGAACTTGGGATCCAGGAAGCCAGGCACCCAGAGCCAGTCCCACTCCAGACCCAGTGGGCTAACTTGTTTGCTTTTCCCAAAGACATAGTCAGTCTTTCTTGGTACCTGCTGATGTGAGGATGGCCAAATGCCAGCAGAGCTCTGAAGAGGGGCCTTTCCTGAGAAAGCAGGCAGTGGCTCACTGCTGGCTCCTTACAACTTCACGGAGTTGGACATTGAGACCAGATGTGAAACAGGACAAGCCATTTTGGGGGAACATAATATGGCCCACCAGTCAGAAGACACTCCGGATAGTCACAGACCTATTTGGGGGAAGGAAGTGCCTTTGCCGTTGTAGGTGTGAGTTTGTGGTTTTTTCTCATGTTCTGAGAATAGGTAGGAAAGGTGGTTTGTTTGGTTTGGAGTCGACTGTTTCTAGTAAGTCGTTTTACATTGTGAGTGTTTCTATGTCTGTGTATCCCACTGTATCCATGGTTGTAGACATTAGAAAAGAGAATGCACCAATGGATGTGTTGTCTCTAGTTGAAAGCTTCCGCAATTCATACTGCGCAATTGATGAATGCACTGCAGCTTGCCTTATGGATGGGCAAAATCTACTATCTTCTAAAGTTCCTGTTTTCTACGTGAATTCTGGCCACTCTCCAGAATAGACTCATGGTTTTGTTTCCCAGATATGTAACACCACAAGGCTCTGTGACATGGCCATGTTCTGGATAGCTGAAGGCAATGAGATCATCTCAGAAAACTCAGATATCAGTGTGTGCAGTAAAGTCTCAGTGGAGAAACCCTTCTTTGGGCCATTTGCTTAATTCTATTTCTATTACCCTAAATGTCAGAAAGGTCTTTGCCTCAGGACACCCCTTTGTGTAGCCTGAAAAACACTGTTTTCATATGGAAATGAATGGACCCCACCTGTGGCTCTTTGCTTAATTTCTTTGGAATGGGATGTGTCTGAATCAGCCTCTTGTCCTTGTATGAGGTTGTGGCTTAGATTCTCAGCACCTGATGGATCTAAAGAAAGATCCCATGTTCTTCCAAAACTAAAATGTCCAAAAGAGCAGTCATTGTGGATGAATATTTTTGCCTTCTTGTTTTAGGTTCCTGAACTCCATCAAGTGAGAATAGGGATCCTTTGGGTCAAATGAGTTCTTGAAATCCCTGCAGAGGCTAGCCCATATGTGCTTGGATTTTCTCACGAATCCAAATCACATAAAGAATCTATACCCTACATCCAGTAGGCTGAAATTGGAGAAGTGGAACACTTTAACAGCAGGAATATTTGATCACTCCTGGTTCACAGGAAGAGTGTCCAGGCCACCATGATTTTAGGCAAATAAGGGGCAAGTGAGCTTATTTTGGACACTACCTTGGGCTCATAGAAACCTCCAGCTAGAGGTTATGATGAGTGTCTACATGGAAGAAGATGATGGCCCTGTGGGAGTGTTTTGATTTTAATTGTGGTAATTTTTGTGGCGGTTGGAAGGGATGACTGGGTCCACCTGGGCTTGAACTCTGGTGTGATTCCCCTTAGAGACTGCATTCTGGAATTGACCTCAGAGAAGTATTGCCATGAATTGTGTTGGGATTTTAGGAGGACACACATAAGACTCACTCTTGGAAACTGAGATCTATGCCCAGGGTGGCTTTCCACAGAGGCCTGGGAATCTCAGCCAGGATATCACATGATTTTATTCTGAAAGACTTGGCAGCCATAGATGAGAGTCAAAACATACATGGACCTCACATTGTAGACGTGAATTGGCCTGGCTTTATGTGACCATTTGGTAACTCTTTGAGAAGCCTTGACTTTGAGAGTTCTCCAGAGCTTTCATTGAAATGAACTTTCTCACACTTAATGGTTCCTGAATGAATTGAGACCCACAGTGCCTCTAACTTCATTTTTGAAAAATTGCTAAATAAATACCATGAAATTTTTTAAATTCCCATGACCAGGTGGAACTGCAGAAAATTTGATGTCCTGTTGCTTATCATGTGTATACCAGACAGTGCCTTGTTTAACTGGGTTTCATGAAAATGATGTAGAACACGAGATGCCAGTAATTTGGAGCCTGCTGAGTAGTGGGCCTAGAGCAGTGGTGGGAAGGTGTGTGAAAAAACATCATGGAGGGGCTATGTGGATCTGCCATTGGCTTCCAAATGGCTTGTGACTGATATAGTGCAGACATGAGACCCTTATATGTAAAGGCATCCTGTTATATGGAGAGTTTTAAGGGCAATGTTCAGAATAAGTTTACTATGGTTACTGGGGCAAGCTCTGTGGGATAGAAGCCTGGTTGGTGCATTCTCCTGCAGACCCTGACCCACCACAAGTGACAGAACTCCCTCCAGCACTGTATCCCAAATGAACTTCTTATATTTTGTGAAGCAAATACCAAATTCCCAGTGCAGCAGCAAAAAACACCATGAAAAGTGGAGGATGACCAAATGTCTTCACAGTCCCCACTGGGAGACACTTAGAATCCAGTGGCCACAGTTTACCTACAAAGAGAGAATTGAGCACTGCTGCCTCATGTTCATTGGAATATAAGAAACCATCTCTTCCCGGTCACATAGATGCAGACCCAGCTTTGATGGTCTCACTACGAAGGAAGCTAAAGCTCATGACAGCAACATATATTTCAGGATCCCAACCTCAGAGGCCATTTCCCAAGAATTCTTAGGCCAGCAGAGCTCCTTGTTTGTGGAGTGTTTACCCTGTCCTTTACTTTTGGAAACTCCTCTACCACCTCAAAAGTTGTGAACTCCCGAGCATATTCCATTCCATGTATGTATTCCTAGATTTTTACACTTTTCAACTCTAATTGTGTCTTACTTGGGGCGAAGGTAATGTCAAGGCATTGTTCTGGATGTGAGTGGGAAGATTTTTGTGTAGCACATATTTACATACACATTGGATTCATTTTCCAATTTTCCATTTGAAATACTTAATCCCTGACACTAACCTGTACCCTACTAGTCTCTGACTAATAATCCTAAAATGATGGTGAAAAATAACCCAAAAAGAATAGAAATACAAGCAGTTCAGAGGAGGCATGGTGTATAGTTGGAATTGCTTTTTGCATTATATAATGTAGGAGTTTTAAATCTAGTCAATTTTCTGTTGAAATAGTTCTAGATGTGTTTTTAAAATTAACAAATATGTGAATCCCTGTCTCCCTTTCTCTGTAGCCTATTCAGCACATGTATTTTTATATGCACATATAGAATCCTACCTGATATCACTTGTACACACATGTGAGGTGGCTGAATTGGCAGATGCAAATTGTGAGAAGAGATCACTCCTCCTAAACGCTGTTGGAACTGAAAATTCAACCTACGGGTGAGCTTCCTAGTTGAATAACATTATACATAAATCCATTTCAGTAAAATGAATATTTTTCGATCTTTGGATTATATATATTTGATGAAGATTTTCGATTGGCATATATATTGCTACCTTTTTTTTCTTTTATTGGTTGCTCAAAACATTACAAAGCTCTTGACATATCATATTTCATACATTAGATTCAAGTGGGGTATGAACTCCCATTTTTACTCCAAATATAGAATGCAGAATCACATCAGTTACACATCCATATTTTTACATAATGTCTTATTTGTTACTGTTGTATTCTGCTACCTTTCCTATGCCCTACTATCCCTCCTCCGCTCTCTTCCCATCTTCTCTCTCTACGCTACCTACTGTAATTCATTTCACTTATTGTTTATTTTTCCATTACACTCACAACCTCTTATATGTATTTTTTTTGTAACAATAAGGGTCTCCCTCCATTACCATGCAATTTCTCTTTTCTCTACCTTTCCCTCCCACCTCATGTCTCTGCTTAATGTTAATCTTTTCTTCATGCTCTTCCTCTCTGCTCTGTTCTTAGTTGCTCTCATTATATCAAAGAAGTCATTTGGTATTTGTTTTTTTGGGATTGGCTAGCTTCACTAAGCATAATCTGATCTAGTGCCATGCATTTCCCTGCAAATTCCATTATTTTGTCATTTTTTAGTGCTGTGTAATCCTCCATAGTATATAAAAAAAAAACATTTTTTTTTATCCATTCATCTATTGAAGGTAATCTGGGTTGGTTCCACAGTGTAGCAATTGTGAATTGTACTGCTATGAACATCGATTGGCAGTATCCCTGTAGTACGCTCTTTTAAGGTCTTCAGGGAATAGTGCGAGAAGGGCAATAGCTGGGTCAAATGGTGCTTCCATTCCCGGCCTTCCCAGGAATCTCCATACTGCTTTCCAAATTGGCTGCACCAGTTTCAGTCCCATCAGCAATGTACAAGAGTACCCTTTTCCCCACATCGTCGCCAGCACTTGTTGTTGTTTGACTTCATAATGGCTGCCAATCTCACTGGATTGAGATGGTATTTTAGGGTGGTTTTGATTTGCATTTCTCTGACTGCAAGAAATGGAGAGCATTTTTTCATGTACTTGTTGATTGATTCTATGTCCTCCTCTGAGAAGTGTCTGTTCAGGTCCTTGGCCCATTAGGTTATTTGTTATCTTATTGTCTAATTATTTGAGTTCTTTGTATACTTTGTATACTCTGGATATTAGGGCTCCATCTGAAGGGTGAGGAGTAAAAATTTGTTCCCATGATCTAGGCTCCATATTTACCTCTCTTATTGTTTCTCTTTCTGAGAAAAAAATTTTCAGTTTAAGTAACTCCCATTTGTTGATTCTTGTTATTAACTCTTGTGCTATGGGTGTCCTATTAAGGAATTTGGAGCCTGACCATACAATATGTAGATCGGAACCAACTTTTTCTTCTATCAGATGCAGAGTCTCTGATTTGAATCTAGCTCCTTGATCCACTTTGAGTTAACTTTTGTGCATGGCGAGAGAAAGGGATTCAGTTTCATTTTGTTGCATATGGATTTTCAGTTTTCCCAACACGATTGGTTGAAGATGCTATCCTTCCTCCATTGCAAGCTTTTAGCTCCTTTATCAAATATAAGATAGTTGTAGCTTTTTGGATTAGTCTCTGTGTCCTCCATTCTGTACCATTCGTCCACCCGCCTGTTTTGGTACCAGTACCATGCTGTTTTTGTTATTATTGCTCTGTAATATAGTTTGAAATCTGGTATCGCTATACCGCCTGATTCACACTTCCTGCTTAGAATTGCTTTTGCTATTCTGGGTCGTTTATTTTTCCATATGAATTTCATGATTGGTTTATCTATTTCTACAAAAAATTCATTTGGGATTTAGATTGGCATTTCATTAAACCTACAGACAACTTTTTAGTAATATCGCCATTTTGATGATGTTAGTTCTGCCTATCCATGAACAGGGTATATTTTTCAATCTTCTAAGATCTTATTCTACTTCTCTTTCTAGGGTTCTGTAGTTTGCATTGTATAAATCTTTCACCTCTTTTGTTAGGTTGATTCCCAAGTATTTAATTTTTTATGAGGATATTGTGAATGCAGTGTTTTTCCTCATTTTCATTTCAGAAGTTTTGTCGCTGATATACAGAAATGCCTTTGATTTATGCATGTTGATTTCATTTCCAGCCACATTGCTGAATTCATTTATTAGTTCTAGTAGTTTTTTTCTGTAGACCCTTTTGGGTCTTCTATGTATAGAATCATGTCATCTTCAAATAGTGATAATTTAAGTTCTTTTTTTCCTATTTTTATGTCTTTAATGTCTTTCAACTTTCTAATTGCTCTGGCCAGTTTTTCGAGAACTATATTGAATAGAAGTGGTGATAGAGGACATCCCTGTCTTGTTCCAAATTTTAGAAAGAATGCCTTCAATTTTTCTCCATTCAGAATGATGCTAGCCTAAGGCTTAACATAGATAGTTTTTACAATGTCGAGGTATGTTCCTTTTATCCCTAGTTTTTCTAATGTTTTGAACGTAAAGGAATGCTCTACTTTGTTGAATGGTTTTTCTGCATCTATCAAGATCATCTTATGGTTCTTATTTTTAAGTCTATTGATGTTGTGAATAACATTTATTGATTTCCATATATTGAACCCTCCTTGCATCCCAGGGATGAATCCTAGTTGATCATGGTGCACAATTTTTTTGATGTGCCTTTGTATCCAAATCACCAGAATTTTAATGAAAATATTTGCATCTAGGTTCATCAGAGATATTGGTCTGTTGTTTTCTTTCATTGAGGTGTCTTAGTCTGGTTTCAGAATCAGGGTGATGTTGGCCTCATAGAATGAATTTGGCAGAGCTCCCTGTTTTTCTATTTTCTGAATAACTTGAAAAGTATTGGTATTAATTCTTCTTTAAAGGTTTTGTAAAACTCCGCTGTATACCCATCCGATCCTGGGCTTTTCTTGGTTGGTAGTAGTTTGATTGCCTCTTCTATTTCATCGATTGATATTGGTCTGTTCAAATTGTGTGTATCCTCCTGACTCAGTCTAGGCAAATCATATGACTTAACAAATGTATCAATGTCTTCACTATTTTCTATTTTATTGGAATATAGGTTTTCAAAATAATTTCTAATTGTCTTCTGTATTTATGTAGCATCTGTTGTGATATTGCCTTTTTCATCCCGTATGTTAGTAATTTGAGTTCTCTCTCTTCTTCTCCTCGTTAGCATGGCTAAGGGTCTGTCAATCTTATTTATTTTTTCGAAGAACCAACTATTAGTTTTGTTAATTTTTTAATAGTTTCTTTTGTTTCAATTTCGTGATTTACTCTCTGATTTTAATAATTTCTTGCCTTCTGCTACATTTGCTGTTGTTTTGCTCTTCCTTTTCTAGGGCTTTGAGATTAAGTGAGAGCTCATTTATTTGTTGTTTTTGTTTTTTTCTTTTTTTGAGGAATGACCTCCAGGCGATGAATTTGCCTCTTGAATCTTGTTTCATTGTGTCCCATTGAATCTGATATGTTGTGTCTGTATTTTCATATATCTCTAAGAATTTTTTGATTTCCTCCTTTATGTCTTCTGTAACCCATTGATCATTCAGTAACATATTGTTCATTTTCCATGTGATGTAGGATTTTTCCTTCCTTCTTTTACCGTTGGTTTCCAGTTTCATTCCATTGTGATCAGAAAAAAATTCATGGTATTATCTCCACCCCTTTATATTTACTGAGTGTTGCCCTATGGCATAATATATGGTCTATTTTTGAGAAGGATCCATGTGCTGGTGAGAAAAAAGTATATCCACTTGATGATGGTTGATATATTCTATATATGTCAGTTAAGTCTAGGGTATTGATTGTGATATTGAATTCTATATTTTCTTTATTCAACTTTTGTTTGGAGGATCTGTCCAATGGTGAGAGAGGTGAGTTGAAGTCTCCCATAATTATTGTGTTGTGGTCTATTTGATTCTTGAACTTGAGGAGAAATTGTTTTATAAATGTTGCAGCACCATTATTTGCTGCGTAAATATTGATAATTGTTATGTCTTGTTGGTGAATGGTTCCTTTCAACAGTATATAATGTCCTTCCTTATCCCTTTTGATTAAATTAGTCTTGAAGTCGATTTTATTCCATATGAGGATGGCCACCCCTGCTTGCTTACAAGGACCGTGTGCATGGTATAAATTTTCCCAACCTTTCACCTTCAGCCTGTGTATGTCTTTTCCATTCAGATGTGTCTCCTGGAAGCAACATATTGTTGGATTTGTTTTTTTTAATCCACGTTACAAGTCTATGTCACTTTATTGGAGAGTTTAAGCCATTAAAGTTTAGAGTTAGTATTGATATATGGTTTGTATTGCCACCCGTCTTTGATTATTTATCTTTTTTTTTAATTTAGTTTGTTTATCCATGATTAACTTTTCCCCCGCCCTCTGTCATTAATGAGGCACTTCCCACTGATGGTTTTCTTTGTTGATATTCATTTTTTCCTCGTGTAGTGTTTTCCTTAAGATGCTTTGCAATGCTGGTTTTCTGGCTGCAAGTTCTTTTAGCTTTTGTTTATCACGAAATGTTTTTATTTCGTTGTCTTACCTGAAGCTTAATTTTGCTGAATACAGATTTCTTGGTTGGCATCCATTGTTTTTAAGTGTTTGAAATACGTTGTTCCAGGATCTTCTCACTTTCAGCGTCTGTGATGAAAAATCTGTTGTTAACATTTTTGGTTTACCCCTGATTGTAATCTGCCTCCTTTCTCTTGTAGCTTTTAATATTTTCTCTTTGTTCTGTATATTGGATATCTTCATAACAATGTGTCTTGGCATTGGTCTACTGTGATTTTGTGTGCTCGGTGTCCTGTAAGCATCTACAATTTTTTTTATCCGTTTCCATTTTTATTTCTGGAAAGTTTTCTGTAATTATTTCATACAGCAGGTTACTCATTCCCTTGGTTTGAATCTCTGTACCTTCCTCTATCCAGATGACTCATTAGTTTTTTTTTTTTCTTATGTTATCCCATATCTCTTGGATGTTTTTCTCATGACTTTTTTACCAGCATTTCTTTGTTGGCTAGACTTTTTTCAAGATGATATATTTTGTCTTCATTATCTGACATTCTGTCTTCTACTTGCTCCACTCTGTTAGTGATACTCTCAATTGAGTTTTTAATTTGTTTTATCATTTCCTTCATTTCTAGAATTATTGTTTGATTTTTTTTATAATCTCTATCTCCTAATTAAGATGCTTAATTTCTTTTTATATCTGTTTATGTAATTCATTTTCAATGTGTTCTTTCACTGTTTGGTTTTGATGTCTCGTATCCTCTTTAAGGTTCCATTCCATCTGTCTAAGGTATTTCTTGAGTTCTTTATATGACCATTTTTCTGATGACTCTAGGTCCTTCTGAATATTTAGGCTGTCCATCATTGTTTGTACTCCTTTTCTTCCTTGCTTTTTTATGCTGCTCATGTTACTTCTTGTTTTGTTTGACTGCTGAGTTACTGCTTACTCTTATAAATTTATTTGATGCTTGGGAGGAAAGATATTAGAAGGGAAGGGAAGAAGTCACTAAAGAGAATGAGAGTAGACAGGTAGAATTCAAGGAAGGGAGAATAAGAAAATTGAAAAGAAATGAAAAGACAAAAGAAAAAAATAGAAAATAAAGAAAGAAAAAAAAATTTAAATAATAATTATAATTAAAAAATGAAAATTAAAATTTAAAATAATATTAATAATAATAATGATAAAATAAAAAATAAAAAAATAAAAACATTAAAAAAGTTAAAGAACAACAACAACAAAAATGAAAATGAAAGAAATATAAAAAATATAAATTAAAAAAATAATAATAATACATGCAGTCATAGAGTTCAATTAACTTCTCTTTCAGTATGTGGAGCTGTGTGCACTGGGCCAAGCTCCTCCTCTGAATAAGTGGGAACCAATCACTGTGCAGCAGCTCTTCCTCCCAAACTTGGCAGATCTCCAATCCTGAGTGCCTAGGGCCTTCTCTTGTGCTTCCTCAAGCCATGCCCTGATCACCTGTGACGCTCACCACAATAGTGGTTACAAGCCAGAACTCTACTCCTGGCAGCCCTGTTTTCATTAACGCCTGTGCACACTCTCCCTGTTTGCCTCCCTCAGACCCTAAGTTTGTAGAGCTTGGGGCTGAGGACCCCCAGCGAATTTTCTTGCCCTCTGGGAGCCACACCACCGGTACGTGGTGTAAGAGACCTCAATTGTCAGCACTTGTGGGATCAGGAGCCCGGAATTCCACGCCGCTAGTCCCGAGCCAATCCAGATTCCCTAGGTCTGGCTATCGCACTCACGGGAGAGCTGGAAGAGGCTCTTACGGCAGAGCTGGGAGGGGCCCTTAAGGTTTCCCCGCTGTGTTGAGAGAGATGGCTAGGGGATTACACACCTGTCACGCTGGTTTCAATGAAGTTATCTCCTCTGCCCGTGACATCATTTCTATGCTATGGTGGTATCCCATGCAAATGGTGACCGTTTGTTCCCTTTGCAAGGTAACCAACGCAACGGGTGGGTCCTGAGTGTCTCTCCCAAGCGCCGTTTCAATCCTGTGGTCACTGCCTTTGAAGGCTTGGTTGGCTTTTACCTCTGAAAGTTCAGAAGGGCCGAACAGTTATTTCAGAGGGATCTTAGTGCTGAGTCACGAGAACCAGGCAAACCGGAGGTTGAATGCAGCCGATCCAGGCTCGGTGTGTGTTCTGAGGGGCCCAGAATGTTCGCACCAGATCCACATTAGGTCAACATTGCCTAGTGATTCTGAGCAAACAGCATTTAGACAGTTTACGACTCCCGATGCCCGCGCAGCTGAAGAGGTCAGAGACTTGATTTTTCCATGCCTGCCTTCATGATGGATTTCCTGTATTGCTACTTTTTTATATCTGTGCATGTGAGTGTGTATGTATGAGAGTGTATATATATATATATATATACACTCTCCAGATTTTTTAAAATATGAAATATATGTGTCTTATTATACACTCCCTAAATTCATTCATATTCATATATGTGTATTTATAATCAACTTTCCACAAGATTATTCTCAGAAATAATCATCCACCTGAAATACATATTTGTTTTCTAGTACTGAAAACTAAATTCAGTGAAAGGTGCAAACAAAACCTAATATTTCTACAGTTACTGAGCTAGTTTAACATAAATGCAAGTATATTCTTAGGGGACATGATGTGTATTTTGATTTTCATTTTTATTCAACACTTATACGTTACGATGTCTTCAGTTTATGCACATCATAGGATATATATTTCATTCAAAAGTTAGAAAATTTATAGGCATTTGTTTCACGATCAATCACTTTCTGATTCAGAACACATGATTCTTCTATGTTTCTTGACTGGTCTTTTCATGAGACTTCTTTCCAAACACATTATTTTCGTTTAATATCATCACTTATAAAGCAAAACTCAAACACCCTTCATGATAAACCATAATCCTAATATTACCATTAGATATATAACTGGTTGAAATGAATGATTATATATCAATATAAGATTTCTTATATATTTTCAGATTTCAATTCAATCCATTATTTAAAGTGGAACCAGATACATTATTTATTCATATTATCGTCTATTCATGCATTATCTCTATATTCATAGACACAGGGTACACCTCTTTGTACCCCTAATACTAATGTATATGTCTTCAAAATATTGCTCCCAGACATGGTGAAAGAAATACTCATGTTACCTGATCTACATATACATTTTACCACCGAAATATTCTGAACAAAAAAAAATGTAAAGGTCACACTTATTATTGTACCAAAGCCTAAAAGGAAAGTGAACATGGATAAGTAATAACATCCGTGTCCAGGTTGCCTAATGCTCTCAAATGTCAATCCCATTGGTGACAACATATTTGTTTTTTCCTATGAATATATATTCAAACTCAACCCTGTTGAAAATGTCTAATCCTATCACTCATTTATACTTTGCCTGATTTCGTTATGTCTCTATTGATACCTGCTTTTCTACATAATTTCCCCAGTTCATCATTGTGAAAGACTCTTCACATGTACTGACATTTACATTCACTCTCTAAACGAAACCCTATTGCTAAAGAAGCTTTTTATTCCAAATCATATTCTCACTCTTCTTCCTAAACCTACCGACTATCTTTCTAATCCTACCGACTATCCCTTTTTAACTGGATGTTCTCTTCTACATTCAATCATCCAAGGTACAAGGTCCTATGCCATTGTATATCGATTTAACTGAGACAATTGTACAGAACGTAATTCAACACTATGCATCCCAATCAAGGGCCCAATGCCCTTCTGGGCTTCAAATCTTTCTTAGATTTCCGTTTTCATACATATATTTCACTTATATATTCTTATAAATATCGCAGGTACCCAATCCCTTTATTCATCCTGCAGAATGATTCCTAACCCAAATCAAACATATAATGAACCCTAACCATACACTAACTTTACCGAAGAGCAGGGACAGAGTTGGTTTTAAAATACAGGAATGTAGGGTATCTTCACCTGCTGAGAACCTCAAATGTTCATGCAGAAATGATCCCTGGTGAAGATGAAGGCAGCTATGAAATACCTCAGAAAGCAAAAGTCATCTTCCATGGCAGTCATCCTTGTCGGGTTGAAGGGTTGTGTCTGAATCACTCTCTCTTCTTAATGTATACAAGATGGACCAAACCAGTTCTGTGTGGAGAGCTGTTCCGGGGTGCTTATGATTGATATAACATTCTAACTTGTGAAAGTGTTACAGGAAAACAGGGGCAGCCTCCACCTAATGGGACTTTTGGAAGCAACTGTTAGGGCAAAGTGGTTGCCAAGGCAGTGATGTAATTCAGATCCTGAAGGAAGTGACCTCACCTCACTTTGAAACTCTCTGAACTTGGGATCCAGGAAGCCAGGAACCCAGACACAGTCCCTGTCCCAGTCCCAGTGGTCTCATATGTTTGGATTTACCAAGGACAGAGTCAGTCTTTCTTTGAACCTACAGATGTGAGGATGGCCAAATGCCAGGAAACCTTTGAAGAGGGGCTTTTCCTCAGAAAGCAGGTAGTGTCTCACCACTGGCTCTTGACAACTTCACAGAGTTGGCCAAGAAGACCAGAACTGAGACAGGAGAGGTCATTTTGGGGAAACATAGTATGGCCCACCAGTCAGAGGACACTCCGGAGAGTCACAGACCTACTTGGGGGAAGGAGGTGCCTTTGTGGGTGTGGGTGTGATTTTGTGGTTTTGTCTCAAGTTCTCAGAATAGGTGGGAAAGGCAGTTTGTTTGGTTTGGAGTGGACTACTTTTAGTAAGTCCTTTGACAAGGCGAGTGTCTGTGTATCCCACTGTGTTCATGATTGTAGACATTAGAAGAGAGAAGGCATCAATGGATGTTTCCTGTCTACTAGAAAGCTTGCCAGCATTCATTGTGCCCAATATATGAGTGGAATCAGGCTTGCCTTATGGATGGGCAACACCTACTAGCTTCATAATTTCCTGTTTTCTCCTTCAATTCTGGCAACACTCCAGAATAGTATCATGGTTTTGTGTCCAAGATATGTACCACCTCCAATATCTGTGACATGGCCATGTACTAGATAGTTGAAGGGAATGGCTAGCATCTCAGAAATCTCAGATATCAGTTGACCAGGAAAGTCTCAGTGGAGAAACCCTGCTTTGGTCCTTTTGCTTACCTATTGTTCTGTTGCCCTGAATGTCAGGAAGAACTTTGCCTCAAGCCACCACTTTGTGAAGCCTGAAGAAAACAGTTTTCAAATGCAAATGAATGGGCATCACGTGTGGATCCATGCTTAATTGCTTTGAAAAGGGATATGTCTGAATCAGTCTCTTGGCCCTGTGTGAGGCTGAGGCTTAGATTCTCAGCACCTGATGGATCTAAAGATACATCCCATGCATGCATCGAAAACCAAAATGGCAAAAAGATCAGATATTGTTGATTAACTCTCTTGCCTTCCTCTGGTAGGTTCCTGACATCCATCAAGTGAGAACAGGGATCCTTTGGGTCAAATGAGTTCTTCAAAACCCAGCAGAGGCTAGCCCATAGGTGCTTGTTTTTCTCATGACTCCAATTCACTTAAAGAATCTAAACCTCAAAGTCAGTAGGCCTCAAGTTGGAGAAGCTAAGCAGTATTAAAGGAAGGCCTATTTGATCACTCCTGGTTTACAGGAAGGGTGTCCATGCCACCCTGACTTTAAGCAAATGAGGTGCAGGAAGCTTATTTTGGACACTGACGTGGGCTGCTCCCCTCATGGAAACCTCCAGCCACAGGTTATGATGAGTGTATATATGGAAGAAGATTTTGGCCATGTGGGAGTGTTTGGGATTTAATTGTGGACATTTGAATGGTGGTTTGAAGAGATGACTGGGTCCACGTGGGCTTGCACCCTGTTGTGATTCCCCTTCTAGACTGAGTTGTGGTACTGATCTCAGAGAAGTATTGCCATGAATTGTGTTGGGATTTTAGATGGCCATGCATGAGAGTTGCCCTTGGAAAGACATCTAGGCCCAAGTTGACTTTCCACAGATCACAGGGAATCTCAGCCAGGATATCACATGATCTTATTCTTAAAGACTTGGCAGCCATTTTTGAGAGTCAAAACACACATGGACATCACATTGTAGACCTCAATGGGCCTGGCTTAATCTGACATTTTGGCCACTCTTTGGGAAGCCTTGCCTGTGAGAATTCTCCAGAGTTTTCATTGAAATGAACTTACTCACCATTTAATGGTTCCTGAATAAATTGAAACCCACAGTGCCTCCAACTTCTTCCTTGAAAATTGGCTAGATAAATACCATAAAAATTTTTGAAATTCCCATGACTGGGTGGCACTGGAGAACATTTGGATGTCCTGTTGCTGATCATGAGTATGTAAGACAGTGCCTTGATTGACTTGGTTTTATGAAAATGGTGTAGAACAGAGATGCCAGTAAGTTGGATCCTGTTGAGTAGTTGTCCTAGAGCAGTGGTTGGCAAGTGTGTGATAAAACATCTGTGTTGGGCCATGTGGATCTGCCATTGTCTTGCAAATGGATTGTGACTGACATTTTGAAGCCAGTAGACTCTTATATGTAAAAGCATATTGTTATATGGAGAGGTTTCAGGGCAATGTTCAGAATCAGGTTGCTATGGTCAATGGGGCAAGCAATGTGGGATAGAAGCCTGGTTGGTGCATTCTCCTGCAGAACCCGACCCACCACAATTGACAGAACTCACTTCAGCACTGTGTCCCTGTTGAACTCCTTGTATTTCATGAAGCAAATTCCAAACTCCCAGTGCAGCAGCAAGAAACACCACGAATAGTGGAGGATGACCAAATGGATTTACAGTGCACACGGGGAGACACTTAGACCCCAGTGGCCACAAGTTACATACAAATAGAAAATTCAGCACTGATGCCTCATGTTCATTGGAAAATAAGAAACAATGTCATTCATGTCACATAGATGAAGACCCATCTTTGATGGTCTCACTCCAAATGAAGCTAATGCTCCTGACAACAGCATATATTTCATTGCCCAACCTTAGAGGCAGTTTCTCCAGATGTCAGGCTGGCAGAACTTCATGTTTGTGGAGTGTTTACCCTGTCCCTTACTTTTGGAAACTCCTCTACCACCTCCAAATTGTGAACTCCTGAGCATTTTCCATTCCACATATGTATTCACAGATTTTCTAACTCCTCTCCTCTAATTGTGTCTTATGTGGGGCGAAGGTAATGTCAAGGCATTGTTATGAATGAGAGTGGGAAGTTTTTTGTGTACCACATATTTGCATATACATTGGATACATTTTCAAATTTTCCTATCGAAATACTGAATCCCTGACACTAACACATACCCTAATAGACTTTGACTTCTAATCCTAATATTATGGAGAAAAATAACCCAAACAGAATAGAAATACAAGAGGTTCACAGGAGGCATGGTGTATAGTTGGACTTGCCTTTCGTATGATAAATGGTAGGTGTTATAAATCTAGCGAATTTTAATTGAAATAGTCCTCCATGTGTTTTAAAAGTTAACAAATATGTGAATAACTGTCTCCCTTTCTCTGTAGCCTATTCATCACATGTATTTTTATATGCACATATCGAATTCTACCTGGTATAACTCGTACATTTTGTGAGGTGGCTGGCTTGGCAGATACAAATTGTGAGAAGAGATCACTCCTACTAAATGCTGTTGGAACCGAAAATTCAAGATACGGGTGAGCTTCTTAGTTGAACGACATAAATCCATGTTCATTAAAATGAATATTTTTGGATCTGTGGATGATATATATTTCATGGTGAATTTCGATTGGCATACATAATGCTACTTTTTTAATGTCTCTGTGTGTATGTATATATATACATATATATATTTTTTTTTTCACTCTGCAGATTTTTCAAAATATGAAGTATATTTTTCTTATTATACACTCCCTAAATTCATTCATATTCATGTATGTGGATTTATAATCAACTTTTCAAAAGATTTTTCTCAGAAATATTCATCCACCTGAAATACTTATTTGTTTCCTAGTACTGAAAACTAACTTCAGGGGATCATATGATGGCTGCGAAGGGAGTGCATCACCCCCATATACCGCATCACTGTGCGGGAGAATGACGAGTTAGAATGGCTAAAACCTATCTTGTTAGGAATTTCCAGCAAAATTGTGGTTCTCCAAAACCTAGTGTACTAATTTCCATCTCACGAGGATCAGCTACGGGAACTCAAACGCGAGTGATTTGTCCTCACAGAAGGTCATGTGGCTTATTCAGGAAATCGCTCCGTGGCTAGAGTCTGTGGTGCGTGCTGGGAAACGACGAGATAGCAACGCAAATATACAGTGGTGCAGATACTGTGGGCTCCTGCCAGGTATGCAATCACTGTGCTCAGTGCTGAATTCTGGGTTTGAGACGGGGAAGCATGCAGTCCAACTCGTTTCTCCGCACCAGTCAGACCACAGAGGAACCCAGCGGCCACCATCTTGGAGAGGTGACGTCACCATCCCTGTTTTCGACTGATCGCAGCTTATTCAGCTATAGAACCGGTAATTTCAGGATGCCATTCACCTTTGTCTTGCAGACAAATTACTCAGGCTCAGTGCTAAAGAACCCGCAGAAACTGCGTCTTGGAGCCTGCTTCTATTAGAACATACACCGAGCCCAGAGCGGCCGAATTCCGCCTCCCGGAACTGATCTGGCCCTGGGCTAAAGAACCTGCGGAAACTGCTTCTCGGTCCGGGTCTTGCTGAATACTGTGGAGGTAAATATCAACCGAGCCTTCATAGGGAGTGCAACAGGATTGAGACGGGGCTTGTGAGTGCCGGTCAGAACTCACCCATTGCTTTAGTCACCCAGCAAAGGGAACAAAATGCTGCCTTTTGCATGGGATACCAACATGGCAGAGATCTGATGTCATCAGAAAGCAGCAGAGGAGATAACTTCATTGATACCATCGGTGACAGAAACAGTTAGTCTCCTGGTAAAGAAAGTGAGTCACAAACACCCGGGTCTCTCTCACTTTGTCATCAAGCCAGAGGGGCAGAGCAGAGCCGCCGCCCACGCCCGGAACAGGCCCAGCGACACACTTGCATGGTAGTCACGTCACCCCAATTGGAATAGAGGCAGAGCAGAGCCGCCGCCCTTGCCCAGAACAGGCCCAGTGACCCGCAGGCATGGTAGTCAAATCACCCGAATTGGAATAGTTGCAGAGCAGAGCCTTCTCCCTCACCTAGTACAATCCCAGTGGCCCACCGGCATGGTAGTCAGGTCACCCCAATATTAGTAGGGGCAGAGCAGAGCCTTCGCCTGCACCCAGAACAGGCCCAACAACCTGCCGGCATGGTAGTCACGACCCCCCAAATGGAGTAGTGGCAGAGCAGAGCCATCACCCGCACCCGCAAGGTAGGCACACCTGCACCTGACTGGCAGAAGAGGCCCATCGCCCTGCCGGAGCGGCAGACACTTCACCCCATTTGGAATAGGAGCAGAGCAGATCCGTTGCCCGTGCCCGCAAGGTAGGCAGACCTGCGACAAACTGGCGGAACAGGCCCAGCAACACACCTGCATGGTAGTCACGTCACCCCAATTGGAGTAGGGGCAGAGCAGAGCCGCCGCCAGCACCTACAAGGTAGGCAGACCTGCGACTGATCGGCAGAACACCCCAGGGGTCCACGGGCCTGGTAGACACGTGACACCAATTGGAGGAGGGGCAGATCAGAGCCGCCTCCCGCGCCTGCATGGTAGGCAGACCTGCAACCGATCAGGAAAACAAGCCCAGCGGCCCGTCAGCAAGGTAGTTAGATCACCCTAATTGGAGGAGCAGCACAGCCCCCCTGCGCCCATGCAAGGGAGACTTTGCAACTATACAAGAGCAATATAAATATATAGGAGGAAAATTTCAAAATCACAACAGTTTCACCAAGCAGAAAGAAAAGCGAGCAGTATGATAAGACAAGGAAAAAAGGACCACAAGCAATGCAGGTCAGCACAACTTTAGAAGAGGTAATAGCTGCAGTAAATGGAATGTCAGATAAAGAACTCAGGATATACATTCTTCAGATGATCTGGAGTCTCAAGGAAGACATTAGACAGCAAAATCAGACAATGAAAAATCACTTCGACAATGAATTACATAAACAAATCCAAGAAGCAAAAGATCAGCTATACAGGGAGATAGAGGTTGTAAAAAATAACAAACAGAAATCCTAGAAATGCAGAAAGCAATAAACCAACTTAAAAACTCAATTGAGAATACTACCAGCAGAGTAGAACACTTAGAAGATAGAACATCAGACAATGAAGACAAAGTATTCCAACTTGAAAAGAACATAGACAGCTCAGCAAGACTGTTAAGAAACCATCAACAGAATATCCAAGAAATACGGGATAACATAAAGAGACCAAACTTAAGAGTCATTGGAATACAGGAAGGTATAGAGGTCCAAACCAAAGCAATGAGCAATGTATTCAATGAAATAATACGAGAAAACTTCCCAGACTTGAAGAATCAGACTGACTCCCAAGTCCTAGAAGCCTACAGGACGCCGAATGTGCAAAATCATAAGAGATCCACACCTAGACACATTATAATGAAGATGCCCAACGTACACAATAAGGAGAGAATTTTAAATGCTACAAGAGAAAAAAAAAGCAGATTACATTTAGGGGTAAACCAATCAGGATAACAGCTGATCTTTCAACACAGACTCTGAAAGCTAGAAGATCCTGGATTAACATTTTTCAAACACTGAAAGAAAATGGATTCCAACCAAGAATTGTGTATCCAGTGAAATTAAGCATCAGGATGGAAGATAAAATCATAACCTTCTATGTTAAAAAAAAAGTTAAAATAAATTGTAGCTAGAAAACCATCTCTTCAAAACATCATCGGCAAAATATTACAGGAAGAGGAAATGGAAAATAACAATAAAAACCAACAGTGGGAGGTAGTACAGTAAAAGGGGGAAATAATCAATGTAGAAAACAATCCATGTTTAATAACATAAATAAACAAATAGGGCTGGAAGAACAACCATTATCTCAATAATAACCGTAAATGTTAATGGCTTAAACTCACCAATTAAGAGACACAGGCTAGTAGAATGGATCACAACACAAGACCCAATAATATGCTGCCTACAGGAGACGCATTTGATAGGAAAAGACATACATAGACTGAAGGTGAAAGGTTGGGAAAAATCATATCACTTATATGGACTTCGGAAACAAGCAGGAGTGTCCATACTCATATCAAATAAAATAGATTTCAAGCCAAAGTTAATCAAAAGGGATAAAGAGGGACACTACATACTGCTCAAGAGAACCATACACCAACAAGACATAACCATTATAAATATATATATGCCCCAAACAATGGTGCAGCTATATCCATCAAACAAACTTTTCTCAAGATCAAGAGTCTAATAGAGCACCATACAATAATCATGGGAGACTTCAACACACCTCTCTCACCACTGGACAGGTCTTCCAAACAAAAGTTGAAATAGAAAACTATAGAACTCAATAACACAATTAATAACCTAGACTTAATTGACATATATCGAATATACTCCTCAACATCAAGCAGTTACATTTTTCCTCAGCAGCACATGGATCCTTCTCAAAAATAGATCATATATTATGTCACAGGGCAATTCTTAGACAATATAAAGAAGTAGAGATAATACCATGCATCTAATCTGATCATAATCTAATATAAACTAAAAATCAATGATAAACGAAGGAAGGAAAAATCATGCATCACTTGGAGAATGAACAATAGGTTACTGAATGATCAATGGGTTATAGAAGACATCAAGGAGGAAATTAAAAAATTCTTAGAGATAAATGAAAACACAGGCACAACATATCAGAATCTATGGGACACACTGAAATCCGTTCTAAGAGGAAAATTCATTGCTTGGATTTCATTCCTTAAAAAAAGAAAAAAAAAAACAAAACAAATAAATGATGTCATACTTCATCTCAGAATCCTAGAAAAAGAAGAGGAAAACAACAGCAAAATAAGGAGAAGGTAAGATTTAATTAAAATCAAAGCTGAAATTAATGAAATCGAAACAAAAGAAACAATTGAAAAAATTGAGAAAACTAAAAGTTGGTTCTTTGAAAAAATAAATAAAATCGACAGACCCTTAGCCATGCTAATGAAGAGAAGAAGAGAGAAAACTCAAATTACTAGCATACGGGATGAAAAGGGCAACATCACATGTTAAGGTATATAAACAAGTCAGGATGGCACCTGGTATTTTGCCAGAGAAATGTTAGGGTCTGTAAACAAGTCTGGATGGCGCCTGGAAAAATGCCATAGAGAGTGGTTTGTGAAGTAACAAAAGCAAGCCATTAAGTGTGGAGATTCCTTATTGGTTCACTGCTGGATCTATTTTATGCTAATTAGATAAGCTATATAAAATGTATAAATATCGCTCAGATGCTACAATAAACGGCTTCCATTCCTGCTGTATCAATCTACACAAGTTATTTGTCACCCCCTGGCAATCACAGCAGATATTTCTGAAATACAGAAGATAATCAGAAATTAATTTGATTCGTTATACTCCAATATAATAGAAGATAGTGAAAGCATCGAAAAATTTCTTAAGTCATATGATCTGTCCAGATTGAGTCAGGAGGATATAGACAACCTAAACAGACCAGTATCAATTGAGGAAATAGAAGAAACCATCCAAAGATTACCAACTAAGGAAAGACCAGGACAGTATGGGTATACAGCAGAGTTTTACAAACCCTTTAAATATGAACTAATACCAATACTTTTCAAGCTATTTCAGGAAATTGAAAAAGAGGGAGATCTTCCAAATTCATTCTACCAGGCCAATATCACCCTGATTTCTACACCAGACATAAACACTTCAAACAAAGAAAACTACAGACCAATATCCCTAAGGAATCTAAATGCAAAAATCCCTAATTAAATTCTGGTGAATCAGATACAAAAACATATTAAAAAAATTGTGCACCATGATCAAGTAGGATTCATCCATGGAATGCAAGGCTTGTTCAATATACGAAAATCAATAAATGTTATTCACCACATCAATAGACTTAAAAATAAGAACCATATGATCATCTCGATAGATGCACAAAAAGCATTCGACAAAGTACAGCATCCCTTTATCTTCAAAACTCTAGAAAAACTAGGAATAACAGGATCATACCTCAATATTGTAAAAGCAATCTATGCTAATCCTCAAGCTAGCATCATTCTGAATCTAGAAAAATTGAAGGCATTCCCTCTAAAATCTGGAACAAGAATGGGATGCCCTCTCTCACTACTTCTGTTCAATACAGTTCTCGAAACACTGGCCAGAGCAATTAGACAGACGGAAGAAATTAAAGGCATAAAAATAGGAAAAGAACAACTTAAATTATTACTATTGCAGATGACATGATTCTATACCTAGCAGACCCAAAAGGGTCTACAAAGAAACTAATAGAGCTAATAAATGAATGCAGCAAAGTGGCAGGATATAAAATCAACACGCATAAATCAAAGGCATTCCTCTATATCAGGGACAAATCCTCTGAAATGGAAATGAGAACAACCACTCTATTCACAATATCCTAAAAAAAAAAAAGATGGGAATCAACCTAACAAAAGAGGGGAAAGTCTCATACAATGAAAACTACACAACCCTAAAGAGAGAAATATAAGAAGATCTTAGAAGATGTAAAAATATACCCTGTTCATGGAAAGGCAGAACTAACATCATCAAAATGGTGATATTACCAAAATTTCTCTATAGGTTTAATGCAATGCCAATCAAATCCCAAAGGCATTTCTTGTAGAAATAAAGAAAGCAATCATAAAATACATATGGAAAAATAAAAGTTCCAGAATAGCAAAAACAATGCTAGGCAGGAAGTGTGAATCAGGCGGTAGAGCGATACCAGACTTCACACTATACTACAGAGCAATAGTAACAACAATAGCATGGTACTGGTACCAAAACAGGCTTGTGGACCAATGGTACTGAATAGAGGACAGAGAAACCAATCCACAAAACTACAACTATCTTATATTTGATAAAGGGGCTAAAAGCATGCAATGGAGGAAGGATAGCATCTTCAACAAATGGTGTTGGGAAAACTGGAAATCCATATGTAACAAATTGAAACTGAATCCCTTTCTCTTGCCATGCACAAAAGTTAACTCAAAATGGATCAAGGAGCTTGATATCAAATCAGAGACACAGTGTCTGATAGAAGAAAAATTTGCTTACGATGTACATACTGTGGGGTCGGGCTCCAAATTCCACAATAGGACACCCATAGCACAAGAGTTAATAACTAGAATCAACAAATGGGACTTACTCAAACTAAAAAGTTTTTTCTCAGCAAAAGAAACAATAAGAGAGGTAAATAGGGAGCCTACATCCTGGGAAGAAATCTTTACTCCTCACACTTCAGATAGAGCCCTAATATCCAGAGTATACAAAAAACTCAAAAAATTAGACAATAAGATAACAAAGAACCCAATCAACAAATGGGCTGAGGACCTCAACAGACACTTATCAGATGAGGACTTACAATCAATCAACAAGTACATGAAAAAATGCTCACCATCTCCAGCAGTCAGAGAAATGCAAATCGAAACCACCCTAAGATACCATCTCACTCCAGTAAGATTGGCAGCCATTATGAAGTCAAACAACAAGTTCTGGCAATGATGTGGGGAAACAGGTACACTTCTACATTGCTGGTGGGACTGCAAATTGGTGCAGCCAATTTGGAAAGCAGTATGAAAATTTCTTGGAAAGCTGGGAATGGAACCACCATTTGACCCAGCTATTTTCCTACTCAGTCTATTCACTAAAGACCTAAAAACAGCATGCTACAGGGACACTGCTACATCGATGTTCATAGCAGAACAATTCACAACAGCAAGACTGTGAAACCAACTTAGATAACCTTCAATGAAAGAATGGATAAAATACTGTGGCATTTATACACAATGGAGTATTACTCTGCATTGAAAAATAAAAAAAATCATAGAATTTGGAGGGAAATGGATGGCATTAGAGCAGATTATGCTAAGTGAAGCTAACCAATCCTTAAAAAACAAATGCCAAATGTCATCTTTGATATAAGGAGAGTAACTAAGAACAGAGGAGAGACGAAGAGCATGACAAGATGATTAACATTAAAGCGGGATGAGAGGTGGAAAGGAAAGGGAGAGAGAAGGAAAATTGCATGGAATTGGAAGGAGACCCTCAGGGTTATACAAAATTACATACAAGAGAAAGTGAGGGGAAAGAGAAAAATAATACAAGGGGGACAAATTTATTACAGTAGAGGGGGTAGAGAGAGAAGAGGGGAGGGGCGGGGAGGGGAGGGGGGATAGTAGAGGATAGGAAAGGCAGCAGAATTCAATAGACACTAGTATGGCAATATGTGAATCAATAGATGTGTAACTGATGTGATTCTGTAATCTGTACATGGGGTAAAAATGGGAGTTTATAGCGCACTTGAATCAAAGTGTGAAATATGTTATAACAACAACTATGTAATGTTTTGAACAACCATAAATAAAAATGAAATAAAACTAACTACGGTGAATAATGCATGCAATCCTAATATTTCTACAGTAACTGACCCAGTTTAACATCAATGCAAGTAGATTCCTATGGGACATGATGTGTACTTTGACCTTCATTTTTATTCAACACTGGTACATTACTATTTCATCAGTTTATGCACATCACAGGATATATATTTCATCCACAATTTAGGAAAGTTATAGGCATTTGTTTCACTTTCAATCAATTCCAGCTTCAGAACACATGGATTCCTCCATATTTCTTGACTGGTCTTTTCATGAGACTTCTTTCCAAACACATTATTTTCGATTTCCATAAACACTTTTGAAACAAAACTCACACACACTTCATGATAAACAATAACCCTAAGATTACCATTATATATGTAACTGGTTGGAGTGAATGATTGTATGTCAATATATGATTTCCTATATATTTTAAGATATCAATTCAATCCATTATTTAAAGAGAAAAAAGTTATATTATTTATTCACACTATGGTCTATTCATGCATTATCTCTATATTCATTGACACAGGGTACACCACTTGGTACCCACAATACTAATTTATGTGTCCTCAAATATTGCTCCCAGAAATGGTGGAAGAAATACACACATCATATGATCTACATATATATTTGATCACAATAATTTTCTGGGCACAAAATGCAAAGGTCACACTTATGATTGTACCAAATCCTAAATTGAAAGTGAACATGGCTTACTAAAAACATCCATGTCCAGGTTGCCTAATGCTTTCAAATGTCATTCCTATTGGTGACTACATATTTGTTTCTTCCTAAGATTATGTATTCAATCTCAACCCTGTTGAAAATGTCTAATCCTATCACTCACTATATAATTGCCTCATTTCGTAATGTCTCTATTGATATTTTCCTTCCTACATATTTTCCCCAGTTAATCATTGTGACTGACTCTTCACATGTGCTGACATTTATATTCACTCTATAACCGAAACCCTAATGCTACAGAACTTTTTGTCCAATTTTTATACTCACTCATTTTTTATAAACCTACCGACTATCTTCCTAATCCCACCGACTATCTCAATTTGAGTGGATGTTCTCTTCTAAAATCAAACATCCAAGGTATAAGGTCCTATGCCATTGATTATCAATTTATCTGAGACATCTGTGTAGAACGTAATTAAAAGCTAAGTATCCCAATCAAGGGCCTAATGCCCTTCTGGGCTTCAAATCTTACCAACATTTCTGTTTTCATACTTATATTTCACCTCTATAATCTTATAAATATCACAGGTTCCCAATACTATTAATCATCCTGCAGAAGGATTCGTAATCCAAATCAAACATGTTAATAACCCTAACCATACACTCTTCCCTCAACCTAACTTTACAGAAGAGCAGGGAGAGAGTTCGTCTTACAATACAGGAATGTAGGGGATCTGCCTCCTGCTGAGAACCTCAAAGGTCCATGCAGGTTTGATCCCTGGAGAAGATTAGGCAGCTATGAAGGACCTGAGAGAGAAAAAGTTATCTTCCATCTCAAACAACCTTTCCAAGATGAAGGGTTTTGTCTGAATAAGCCTCTCTCTTCTTAATGTAGAGAAGATGGACCATACCAGGCATGTGTGGAGAGCTGTTCCTGGGTGCCTATGGTTGATATACCATTCTAACTTTTGAAAGTGTCACAGGAAGTAAGGGCTGCCTCCATCTCATAGTACTATTGGAAGCAACTGTTAGGACAAAGTGGTTGCCAAGGCAGTGACCTCATTAAATTCCTGAAGAGATTAATCTCACCTCACTTCCTTGGTGATGAAACTCTCTGAACTTGGGATCCGGGAAGCCAGGCACGCAGAGCCAGTCCCATTCCCAGTCCCAGTGGTCTCACTTGTTTGGATTTAACAAGGACAGAGTCAGTCTTTCTGAGTACCTACTGATGTGAGGATGGACAAATGTCAGGAAAGCTCTGAAGAAAGGCCTTTCCTGAGAAAGCAGGTAGTGGCTCACAGCTGGCTAGTGACAACTTCACAGATTGGGCCAATGAGACCATATCTGACACAGGACAGGCGATTTCATCAGAACATAGTATGGCCCACCAGTCAGAGGACACTCCTGATAGTCACAGACCTACTTGGGGGAAGGAGCTGCCTTTGTGTGTGTGGGTGTAGGTTTGAGGTTTTGTCTCATGTTCTGAGAATAGGTAGGAAAGGCAGTTTATTTGTTTTGGAGTGAACTGTTTCTGGTAAGTCGTTTGACAAGGCCAGTGTCTCTATGTCTGTGTATCCCACTGTGTCCGGGGTTTTAGACATTAGAAAAGAGAATGAATCATTGTATGTGTCCTGACTAGTAGAAAGCTTCCCAAGATTCATCTTGCCCAATTTATGAATGGACTGTGGCTTGACTTATGCGTGGGCAACTCCTACAATCTTGCTAAGTTCCTGTTTTCTTCCTGAATCCTGGCCAATTTCCCAGAATAGGCTCATTTTTTTGTGTCCAAAATATGTAC
This sequence comes from Callospermophilus lateralis, assembly GCF_048772815.1. NCBI lineage: Eukaryota > Metazoa > Chordata > Mammalia > Rodentia > Sciuridae > Callospermophilus > Callospermophilus lateralis. The sequence goes on from NW_027513232.1 coordinate 194,715, forward strand.
CACCTCCAAGCTCTGAGACTTGGCCATGTACTGGATAGCTGAAGGGAATGGGAGCATCTCAGAAAACTCAGATATGAGTGTGACCAGAAAATTCTAATGGAGAAACCCTGCTTTGGGCCTTTTGCTTACCAATTGTTCTGTTGCCCTGAATGTCCGGAACATCTTTGCCTCAGGCCACACCTTTGTAGAGCCAAAAGAAATAGTTTTCAAACAGAAATGAAAGGGCATCACCTCTGGCTCTTTGCTTAATTGCTTTGGAAAAGGATGTGTCTGAATCAGCTTTTTGGCCCTGTGTGAGGCTGCGGCTTAGATTTTTATCACCTGATGGATCTAAAGAAAGATCCTATGTGTGCATCCAAAACCAAAATGGACAAAAGAGCATTCATTTTGGATGAAGTCTCTCACATTCCTCTGTAAGGTTCCTGACCTTCATCAAGTGAGAATAGTGATCATTTGGTTCAAATGTGTTCCTCAAAACCCTGCAGAGGATAGCCCATAAGTGCTTGATTTTTCTCATGACTCCAAATCACATAAAGACTCTAAGCCCCACAGTCAGTAGGCTTCAAATTGGAGAAGCAGTGCCATCTTAATGGCCGGCCAATTTGATCACTCCTGGTTCACTGGAAGGATGTCCAGGCCACCCTGATTTTAGGCAAATGAGGGGCAAGGGTGGTTATTTTGGACACTGTCTTGGGCCGCACCCCTCATGGAAACCTCCAGCCAGAGGTTATGATGAGTGTGTATTTAGAAAAGATGAGTGACATGTGGGAGTGTTTTGGATTTAATTGTGGATATTTGTGTGGCAGTTGGAAGACATAACTGGGTCTACCTGGGCTTGAACTTTGGTGTGATTCCCCTTAGAGACTGAGTTCAGAATCTGACCTCAGAAAAGTATTGCCATGTATTGTGTTGGGATTAAAGAGGCCATGTATGAGAGTCACCCTTGGAAACTGAGAACTAGCGCCAGAGCGGCTTTGCACAGAGAACTGGGAATCTCAGCCAAGGTATCACATGATTTCATTCGAAAGACTTGGCAGCCATATTTGAGAGTCAAAACACACATGGACCTCACATTGTAGACCTCAATGGGCCTGGCTAAATGTGACCTTTTGTCCACTCTTTGAGAAGCCTTGCCTGTGAGGGTTCTCCAGAGCTTTCATTGAAATAATCTTCCTCTCCATTTAATGGTTCCTGAATAAATTGAAACCCACAGTGCCTCCAACTTCATCCTTGAAAAATTTCTAGATAAATACCGTTAATTTTTTGAAATTCCCACGACTAGGTTGCACTAGAGAACCTTTGGATGTCCTGCTGCTGATCATGGATGTACCTGACAGTGCCTTGCTTGACTGGGTTTTATGAAAATGGTGTAGAACAGAGGTCCCAGTAAGTTGCAGCCTCCTGAGAAGTGGGCCTAGAGTTGTGGTGGGCAGGAGTGTGATAAAACTTCTGTGTTGGAGCAATTTGGATCTTCCATTGGCTTACAAATGGCTTGTGGCTTACATGGTGCAGCCAGCAGACCCTTATAAGTAAAGGCATCTTGTTATATGGAGAGGATTCAGGGCAATGTTCAGAATCAGGTTGCTATGGACAAGGATGCAATGGGGAAAGCTTTGAGGGATAGAAGATTGGTTGGTGCATTTTTCTGCTGTCCCTGACCCACCACACGTGATAGAACTCCCTCCTGCACTGTGTCCCAGTTGAACTCCTTCTATTTTATGAAGCAAATACCAAACTACCAGTGCAGCAGGAAAAACCCCACAAAAAGTGTAGGAGGGCCAAATGGCTTCACAGTTCAACGGGGAGACACTTAGACCCCAGAGGCCACAGTTTACTTAAAAAGAAAAATATCAGCACTGCTGCCACATGTTCATTGAAATATCAGAAACAATGTCTTCCAGGTCTCATAGATGCAGACCCAGCTTTGATGGTCTCACTACAAAGAAAGCCAAATCTCCTGAAAACAACATATATTTCAAGTGCCCTATCTCAGAGGCAGTTTCTCAAAAAGCTTTTAGGCCAGCAGAGCTCCATGTTTGTGGAGTGTTTACCCTATCCCTTGCTTTTGGAAACTCCTCTACAACCTCCAAGGTTGTGAACTCCTGAGCATTTTCCATTCCAGATATGTGTTCACTGATTTTCTAACTCTTCTCCTCTAATTTTGTCTTACTTGGGGTGAAGGTAATGTCAAGGCATTGTTCTGGATGAGAGTGGGAGGATATTTGTGCAGCATATATATGCATACAAATTGGATTCATTTTCCAATTTTCATTTTGAAATATTGAATCCCTGACACTAACCCATACCTACTAGACTCAGACAACTCATCCTAATATGATAGAGAAAAATAAGCCAAACCTATAGAAATACAAGCAGTTCATTGGAGGCATGTTGTATAGTTGGACTTGAGTTTTGCATTATATAAGGTAAAAGTTATAAATCTAGTCAATTTTTAATCGAAGAAGTTCTCCCTGAGTTTTTAAACTTAAAAAATACGAGAATTCTTGTTTCCCTTTCTCTTTAGCCTATTCACACTTGTATATTTATATGCACATATAGAATCCTACCAGGTATCACACGTACATTTTTGAGGTGGCTGATTGGCATATACAAACTGTGAGAAGAGTTCACTCCTCCTAAACGCTGTTGGAACTGAAAATTCAACCTATAGGGGAGCTTCCTAGTAGAAGAACATTATGCATAAATTCATGTTCAGTAAAATAAATATTTTTGCATCTGTGGATGATATATATTTACTGATGAATTTCGATTCGCATATATATTGCTACTATTAAATGTATGTGAGTGTTTTTTTTTTTTGTGTGTGTATAATATATCTCTACACTCTGCAGATGTTTCAAAATATAAAATATATGTGTCTAATGTAAACCCTCTAAATTCATTCATGTTCATGTATGTGGATTTATAATCAACTTTTCACAAGATTATAATCAGAAATATTCATCCACCTGAAATACATAATTGTTTCCTAGTACTGAAAACTAACTTCAGTGAATGGGGCATACAAATCCTCATTATTCTACAGAAACGCACCCAGTCTAACATCAATGCAAGTAGACTCCTATGGGACATGATATGTAATTTGACGTTCATATGTATTCAACAATGGTACATTATTATTTCTTCAGTTTTTGCACATTTCAAGTTATACACTTCATCCACAAGTTCACAAATTTATAGGCATTTGTTTCAACTTTAATCACTTCTTGCTTCAGAACACAAGTATTTTCAGGGTTTCTTGACAGGTCTTTTCATGAGACTTCTTTCCAAACACATTATTTTAGATTTCCATAATCACTTTTGAAGCAAAACTCACACACTCTTCATGATAAACCAAAACACTAATATTTCCATGAGATATATAACTGGTTGGAATGAATGATTGTGTATCAATATATGATTTCCTTTAATTTTTCAGATATCAATTCAATTCATTATTTAAAGTTCAAAAAATTTGTATTATTTAGTCACAGTATGTTCTATTCATGCTTTATCTCTATGTTCATAGACACAGGGTACACCTCTTTGTACCCCCAATTCTAATTTTAAATATTCAATATATTGCTCCCAGAAATGGTGAAAGAAATACTCATGTCACCTCATTATCACAGTAATATTCTGGACAAAAAATGGAAAGGTCACTCTTATGATTGTACCAAAGCCTAAATGGAAAGTGAACATAGATTACTAAAAACATCCATGTCCAGGTTGCCTAATGCTATCAATTGTCAATCCTGTTGGTGACTACATATTTGTTTCCATCTAATTTATATATTCAAACTCAACCCTGTTGAAAATGACTAATTCTATCACTCACTTTATACTTTGCCTGATTTTGTAATGATTCTATTGATATCTGCTTTTCTACATATTTTCCCCAGTTCACCATAGTGACTGACTCTTCATATGTACTGACATCTACATTCACTGCATAACCGAAACTCTACTGGTAAAGAACATTTGGTCCAAATCCTATACTCACTCTTCTTCCTAAAGCTATCGACTATCTTCCTAATCCTAACGATTATCACTTTTTGCCTGGATGTTCTCTTCTAAATTCAATCATCATAGGTACAAGGTCCTACTCCCTTGTATATCGAATTATCTGAGACATCTTTGCAGAACATAATTCAAAGCTAAGTATCCCAATCAAGGGGAAAACACTTCTGGGCTTCAGATCATACCTAGATTTTTGTTTTCATACTTTTATTTCACATCTATATTCTTGTAAATATCACAGGTTCCCAATACCATTATTCATCACACAGAATGATTCATAACCCAAATCAAACCTGTTATTAACCCTAAGCGCACACTGTTCCCTCAATCTCATTTTACAGAAAAGCAGGGACAGAGTGGTTCTTACAATACAGGAAATTATGGGATCTTCCACCTGCTGAGAACCTCAAAGGTCCATGCAGAAATGATACCTGGAGAAGTTGTAGGCAGGTATGAAGGACCTGAGTGAGCAAAAGTCATCTTCCATGGCAAATAACCTGGTCAGGATGAAGGGATGTGTCTGAATCAGCCTCTCTCTTTTTATTGTAGAGAAGATGGACCAAACCAGGCCTGTGTGGAGAGCTGTTCCTGGGTGCCTATGGTTGATATACCATTCTACCTTGTGAAAGTGTCACAGGAAGTAGGGGAAGCCTCCATCTCATGGGACCCTTGGAAGCAACAGTTAGGACAAAGTGGTTGCCAAGGCAGTGACCTCATTCAGTTCCAAAGAATGTGACATACCTCATTTCCTTGGTGATGGAACTCTCTGAAATTTGTATCCAAGAAGCCAGGCACCCAGAGGCAATCCCAGTCCCAGTCCCAGTGGGCTCACTTGTTTGGATTTACCAAGGACAGAGTCAGTTTTCTTGGTACCTACTGATGTGAGGATGGCCTAATGCCAGGAGAACTCTAAAGAGGGACCTTTCCTGAGAAAGCAGGTAGTGGCTAACCACTTTTTCCTGACAACTACACAGAGTTGAACAAGGAAACAAGATCTGAGAGAAGACAGGCCATTTCGGGGGAACATAGTATGGCCCGCAGTCAGAGGAAACTCCGGATAGTCACAGACCTACTTGGGGTAAGGAGGTGCCTTTGTGGGAGTGGGTGTGGGTTTGTTGTTTTGTCTCATGTTCTGAGAATAGGTAGGAAAGGCGGTTTGTTTGGTTTGTAGTGGACAGTTTCTAGTAAGTTGTTTGACAAGGCGAGTGTTTCTGTTTCGGTGTATCCCAATGTGTCCGTTGTTGTAGACATTAAAAAGAAAATGCATTAATTGATGTGTCCTGTCTAGTATAAGTCTTCCCATAATTCATCCTGCCCAATATATGAATGGACTGCAGCTTGTCTTATCGATGTGCAACACCTACTATCTTTCTAAGATGCTGTTTTCTTCCTGAATTCTGGCCACTCTCCAGAATAGGCTCATGGTTTTGTGTCCAAAATATGTACCACCTCCAAGCTCTGTGACATATCCATGTAATGGATAGCTGAAGAGAATGGCGAGCATTTCAGAAAACTCAGATATCAGTGTGACCAGGAAAGTCTCAGTGCAGAAACCCTGCTTTGGGCAATTTGCTTACTAATTGTTGTGTTGCACTGAATGTCAGGAAGGTTTTTGCCTCAGGCCACCCCTTTGTGAAGCCTGAAGAAAACAGTTTTCAAATACAAATGAATGGGCATCACCTGTGGCTTCTGGCTTCATTGCTTTGAGAATGGATGTGTCTGAATCAGCCTCTTGGCCATGTGTTTGGCTGTGACTTAGATACTCAGCACCTGATGAATCTAAAGAATGATCCCATGCGTGCATCCAAAACCATAAGGGCAAAAAATCATTCATTGTGGATGAAGTCTCTTGCCTTCCTCTGTTAGGTTCCTGAACTCCATCTAGTGATAATAGGGATTCTTTGATTCAAATGAGTTCTTCAAATCTCTGCAGAGGTGCTTGGGTTTTCGAATAACTTTAAATCACATAAAGAATCTATTCCTGAAATCAGTAGGCCTCAAATTGGAGAAACACAGAAGAATTAACGGCAGGCTTATTTGATCATTGCTGGTTCACAGAAACGGTGTCCAGGCCACCCTGACTTTAGGCAAATGAGGGGAAAACGAGCTGATTTTGGACACTGTCTTGGGCTGCGCCCCTCATGGAAACCTCCAGCCAGAGGTTAAGATGAGTTACTATATGGAATAAGATGAGGGCCATGTGGGAGTGTTTCGGTTTTAATTTTGGTCATTTGTGTGGCATTGGAAAAAATGACTGGTTCCACGTGGGCTTGAACTCTGGTGTGATTCCCCTTAGAGACTGGGTTTTAGAACTGAACTCAGAGAAGCATTGCCATGAATTTTGTTAGAATTTCAAGAGGCCACGCATGAAAGTCGCTCTTGGAAATTGAGACCTAGGCCCCGGGTGGATTTCCAAAGAGGCCTGGGAATCTCAGCAAGGATATCACATGATTTTATTCTTAAAGACATGGCAGCCATAGTTGAGAGTCAAAACACACATGGACCTCACATTGTAGACCTCAATGGGCCTGGCCTAATGTGACCTTTTGACCACTCTTTGGAAAGCCTTGCCTGTGAGAGTTCTCCAGAGATTTCATTGAAATGAGCTTCCTCACCATTTAATGTTTGCTGAATGAATTGAAACCCACAGTGCCTCCAACTTCATGCTTGAAAAATGGCTAGATAAATACCATGAAATTTTTGAAATTTCTATGACCAGGTGGCACTGGAGAAACATTGGATGTCCTGTTGCTGATCATGAGTATACCAGACAGTGCCTTGATTTACGGAGTTTCATGAAAATGGTGTAGAATAGGATGGCAGCAAGTTGGAGCCTGCTGAGTAGTGGGTCTAGAGCAGTGGTGGGGAGGTGTTTGATAAAACATCCGTGGTAGGGCCATGTGGATCTACCATTGGATTCCAAATGGCTTGTAACTGGCGTGGTACAGCCAGCAGACCCTTATATGTAAAACCATCTTGTTATATGGAGAGTTTTCAGAGGAAAATTAAGAATCAGGTTGATATGGACAAGGGGGAAATGGGGCAAGCTGTGAGAGATCGAAGCTTATTTGGTGCATTCTCTAGCAGACCCTGACCCACCACACGTGACAGAACTCCCTCCAGCACTCTGTCCCAGATTAGCTCCTAGTATTTCGTGAAACAAATACCAAACTCACAGTGCAGCAGCAAAAAAACCACAAAAAGTGGAGGAGGACCAAATGGCTTTACAGTCCACACGGGGAGAAACTTAGTCCCCAGTGGCCTCAGTTTACCTACAAAGAGTGGATTCAGCACTGCTTCATATTGTTCATTGGAAAATAAGAAACCATGTCCTCCAGGTCACATAGATGCAGACCCAGCTTTGATGGTCTCCCTACAAAGGAAGACAAATCTCCTGAAAACAACATATATTTCAAGGGCGAAAGCTCAGAGGCAGTTTCTCAAAAAGTTTTTAGGCCAGCAGAGCTCCATATTTGTGGAGTGTTTACCCTGTCCCTTAGTTTTGCAAACTCCTCTACCACCTCCAAGGTTGTGAACTCCTGAGCATTTTACATTCCAGATATCTATTCACTGATTTTGTAACTCTTTACCTCTAATTGTGTCTTACTTGGGGTGAAGGTAATGTCAAGGCATTCTTCTGGATGAGAGCGGGAGGATATTTGTGCAGCATATATTTACATACACATTAGATTCATTTTCCAATTTTCCATTCGAAATGCTGAATTCCTGACACTAAGCCATACCTAGTAGACTCAGACTATTCATCCTAATATAATGGGGAAAATTAACCCAACACAATAGAAATACAAGCACTTCAGAGGAGACATGTTGTATAGTTGGACTTGACATTTGCATTATATAAGGTAGGAGTTATAAATGTATTCAAATTTTAATGGACATATTCTCCTTGTGTTTTTAAACTTAACAAATATGTGAATTCTTGTTTCCCTTTTCTTTAGCCTATTCACACATGTATATATATATATATGCATATATAGAATCCTAGCAGGTATCACATGTACATTTTGTGAGGTGGCTTTCTTAGCAGATACAAATTGTGAGAAGAGTTCACTCCTCCTAAATGCTGTTGGAAATAAAAATTCAACCTATAGGAGACCGTCCTAGTCGAACAACATTATACATAAACTCATGTTCAGCAAAATAAATATTTTTGCATCTGTGGATCATATATATTTACTGATCAATTTCGATTGGCATTTATATTGGTATTTTTTAATGTCTGTGAGTGTTGTGTGTGTGTGTGTGTGTGTGTGTGTGGATATAGATATAGATATAGATATAGGTATACTCCCCAAATTTTTCAAAATATGAAATATATATGTCTAATATACACTCTCTAAATTCATTCATGTTCATGTATGTGGATTTATAATCAACTTTTCACAAGATAATAATCAGAAATATTCATCCACCTGAAATATATATTTGTTTTCTAGTACTGAAAACTAACTTCAGTGAATGGTGCATACATATCCTAATTATTCTACAGTAACCGACCCAGTATAACATCAATGCAAGTAGACTCCTATGGGACATGATATGTAATTTGTCATTCATTTGTATTCGACACTGGTACATTATTGTTTCTTCAGTTTTTGCAAATCATAGGATATACATTTCATCCACAAGTTCACAAATTAATAGGCATTTGTTTCAACTTTAATCACTTCTTGCTTCAGAACACATGTATTGTCAGGGTTTCTTGAATGGTCTTTTCATGAGACTTCTTTCCAAACACATTATTTTGAATTTCCATAGTCATTTTGAAGCAAAACTCACACACTCTTCATGATAAACCAAAACACTAATATTTCGTTTAGATATATAACTGGTTGGAATGAATGATTGTATATCAATATACGATTTCCTTTAATTTTTCAGATATCAGTTCAATTCATTATTTAAAGTTCAAAAAAGTTATATTATTTATTCACAGTATGGTCTATTCATGCTTTTTCTCTATGTTCATAGAAACAGGGTACACCTCTTTGTACCCCCGATTCTGATTTTACATCTTCAATATATTGCTCCCAGAAATGGTGAAAGAATTACTCATGTCACCTCATTATCACAGTAATATTCTGGACAAAAAATGGAAAGGTCACACTTATGATTGTACCAAATCCTAAATGGAAAGTGAACATGGATTTCTAAAAACATCCATGTCCAGGTTGCCTAATGCTGTCAATTGTCAATCCTATTGGTGACTACATTTTTGTTTTTTTCTATTTTATATATTCAAACTCAATCCTGTTGAAAATGTCTAATTCTATCACTCACTTTATACTTTGCCTCATTTCGTAATGTTTCTATTGATCTCTGCTTTTCTACATATTTTCCCCAGTTCAACATAGTGACTGACTCTTCATATGTGCTGACATTTACATTCACTCTATAACCGAAAGTCTATTGCTAAAGAACTTTTGGTCCAAATCCTATACTCACTCTTCTTCCTAAACCTACCGACTATCTTCCTAATCCTACTGAATATCCCTTTTTGACTGGGTGCTCTCTTTTAAATTCAATCATCCAATTTACAAGGTCCTATGCCATTGTATATCGAATTATCTGAGACATCTTTGCAGAACATAATTCAAAGCTAAGTATCCCAATCAAGGGCAGAACCCTTATGGGCTTCAAATCATACCTAGATTTCTGTTTTCATACTTATATTTCACATCTATATTTTGTAAGCATTGCAGGTTCCCAATACCATTATTCATTGCACAGAATCATTCGTAACCCATATCAAACCTGTTTTTAACCCCAATTATACACTGGTCCCTCAATCATCCTACAGAAGAGCAGGGACAGAGTGGTTCTTAAATACAGGAAAGTTGGGGATATTCCACCTGATGAGAACCTCAAAGGTCCATGCAGAAATGATACCTAGAGAAGTTGTAGGCAGGTATGAAGGACCTGAGAGAGCAAAAGTCATCTTCCATGGCAAATATCTTGGTCAGAAAGAAGGGATGTGTCTGAATCAGCCTCTCTCTTCTTATTGTAGAGAAGATGGACCAAACCAGGCCTATGTGGAGAGCTGTTCCTGGGTGCCTATGGTTGATATACCACTCTCCCTTGTGAAAGTGTCACAGGAAGTAGGGGAAGCCTCCATCTCATGGGACCATTGGAAGCAACAGTTAGGACAATGTGGTTGCCAAGGAAGTGACTCATTCAGTTCCAAAGAAAGTGACATACCTCATTTCCTTGGTGATGGAACTCTCTGAAATTTGTATCCAAGAGGCCAGGCACCCAGAGGCAGTCCCAGTCCCAGTCCCAGTGGGCTCACTTGTTTGGATTTACCAAGGACAGAGTCAGTTTTCTTGGTACCTACTGATGTGAGGATGGCCTAATGAAAAGAGAACTCTGAAGATGGACCTTTCCTGAGAAAGCAGGTAGTGGCTCACCACTTTTTCCTGAAAACTACAAAGAGTTGAACAAGGAAACAAGATCTGAGAGAAGACAGGACATTTCGAGGGAACATAGTATGGCCCGCAGTCAGAGGAAACTCCGGATAGTCACAGACCTACTTGGGGGAAGGAGGTGCCTTTGTGGGAGTGCGTGTGGGTTTGTTGTTTTGTCTCATGTTCTGAGAATAGGTAGGAAAGGCTGTTTGTTTGGTTTGGAGTGGACAGTTTCTAGTAAGTTGTTTGATCAGGCGAGTGTTTCTGTTTCGGTGTATCCCAATGTGTCCGTTGTTGTAAACATTAAAAAGAGAATGCATTAATGGAGGTGTCCTGTCTAGTATAAATCTTCCCATAATTCATCCTGCCCAATATATGAATGGACTGCAGCTTGTCTTATCGATGTGCAACATCTGCTATCTTTCTAAGTTGTTGTTTTCTTCCCGAATTCTGGCCACTCTCCAGAATAGGCTCATGGATTTGTGTCCAAAATGGTACCACCTCCAAGCTCTGTGACATGGCCACGTACTGGATAGCTGAAGAGAATGGCGAGCATCTCAGAAAACTCAGATATCAGTGTGACCAGGAAAGTCTCAGTGCAGAAACCCTGCTTTGGGCCTTTTGCTGACTTATTGTTGTGTTGCACTGAATGTCAGGAAGGTCTTTGCCTCAGGCCACCCCTTTGTGAAGCCTGAAGAAAACAGTTTTCAAATGGAAATGAATGGGCATCACCTGTGGCTTCTGGCTTCATTGCTTTGGGAAAGGATGTGTCTGAATCAGCCTCTTGGCCATGTGTGTGGCTGTGACTTAGATTCTCAGCACCTGATGAATCTAAAAATGATCCCCTGCGTGCATCCAAAACCATAAGGGCAAAAAATCTTTCATTGTGGATGAATTCTCTTGCCTTCCTCTGTTAAAATCCTGAACTCCATAAGTGAGAATAGGGATTCTTTGGGTCAAATGAGTTCTTGAAATCTCTGCAGAGGTGCTTGGGTTTTCGAATAACTTTAAATCACATAAAGAATGTATTCCTGAAATCAGTAGGCCTCAAATTGGAGAAACACAGAAGAATTAACGGCAGGCTTCTTTGATCATTCCTGGTTCACAGAAACGGTGTCCAGGCCACCCTGACTTTAGGCAAATGAGTGGCAAACGAGCTGATTTTGGACACTGTCTTGGGCTGCGCCCCTCATGGAAACCTCCAGCCAGAGGTTAAGATGAGTTACTATATGGAATAAGATGAGGGCCATGTGGGAGTGTTTCGGTTTTAATTTTGGTCATTTGTGTGACAGTTGGAAGAAATGACTGTGTCCACGTGGGCTTGAACTCTGGTGTGATTCCCCTTAGAGACTGGGTTTTGGAACTGAACTCAGAGAAGCATTGCCATGAATTTTGTTGGGATTTTAAGAGGCCACGCATGAAAGTCGCTCTTGGAAACTGAGACCTAGGCCCCGGGTGGATTTCCACAGAGGCCTGGGAAACTCAGCAAGGATATCAAATGATTTTATTCTTAAAGAAATGGCAGCCATAGTTGAGAGTCAAAACACACATGGACCTCACATTGTAGACCTCAATGGGCCTGGCATAATGTGACCTTTTGTCCACTCTTTGGGAAGCCTTGCCTTTTAGAGATCTCCAGAGATTTCATTGAAATGAGCTTCCTCACCATTTAATGTTTGCTGCATGAATTGAAACCCACAGTGCCTCCAACTTCATGCTTGAAAAATGGCTAGATAAATACCATGAAATTTTTGAAATTCCTATGACCAGGTGGCACTGGAGAAACATTGGATGTCCTGTTGCTGATTATGAGTATACCAGACAGTGCCTTGATTTACTGAGTTTCATGAAAATGGTGTAGAACAGAGATGCCAGTAAGTTGGAGCCTGCTGAGTAGTGGGTCTAGAGCAGTGGTGGGGAGGTGTTTGATAAAACATCTGTGGTAGGGCCATGTGGATCTACCATTGGATTCCAAAGGGCTTGTAACTGACATGGTGCAGCCAGCAGACCCTTATATGTAAAGGCATCTTGTTATATGGAGAGTCTTCAGAGGAAAATGAAGAATCAGGTTGATATGGACAAGGGGGCAATGGGCCAAGCTGTGAGAGATAGAAGCCTAGTTGGTGCATTCCCTTGCAGACCCTGACCAACCACACGTGACACAACTCCCTCCAGCACTGTATCCCAGTTTAGCTCCTAGTATTTCGTGAAACAAATACCAAACTCACAGTGCAGCAGGAAAAACACCACAAAAAGTGGAGGAGGACCAAATGGCTTCACAGTCCACACGGGGAGACACTTAGTCTCCAGTGGCATCAGTTAACCTACAAAGAGAGGATTCAGCACTGCTTCATCTAGTTCTTTGGAAAATAAGAAACCATGTCCTCCAGGTCACATAGATGCAGACCCAGCTCTCATAGTCTCACTACAAAGGAAGCCAAATCTCCTGAAAACAACATATATTTCAAGTGCGGAATCTCAGAGGAGTTTCTCAAAAAGTTTTTAGGCCAGCAGAGCTCCATGTTTGTGGAGTGTTTACCCTGTCCCTTAGTTTTGGAAACTTTTCTACCACCTCCAAGGTTGTGAACTGCTGAGCATTTTCCATTCCAGATATGTATTCACTGATTTTGTAACTCCTCTCCTCTAATTGTGTCTTACTTGGGGTGAAGGTGATGTCAAGGCATTCTTCTGGATGAGAGCGGGAGGAAATTGTGCAGCATATATTTACATACGCATTGGATTCATTTTCAAATTTTCCATTCGAAGTACTGAATCCCTGACATTAACCCATACCTGGTAGACTTAGACAGTTCATCCTAATATAATGGGGAAAATTAACCCAACACAATAGAAATACAAGCACTTCAGAGGAGACATGTTGTATAGGTGGACTTGACATTTGTATTATATAAGGTAGGAGTTATAAATCTAGTCAAATTTTAATGGACATATTCTCCTTGTGTTTTTAAACTTAACAAATATGTGAATTCTTGTTTCCCTTTTCTGTAGCCTATTCACACATGTATATATATATATATGCATATATAGAATCCTACCAGGTATCACATGTACATTTTGTGAGGTGGCTGTCTTGGCAGATACAAATTGTGAGAAGAGTTCACTCCTCCTAAATGCTGTTGGAAATGAAAATTCAACCTATAGGAGAGCGTCCTAGTACAACAACATTATACATAAACTCATGTTCAGTAAAATAAATATGTTTGCATCTGTGGATGATATATATTTACTGATGAATTTCGATTGGCATTTATATTGGTATTTTTTAATGTCTGTGAGTGTTGTGTGTGTGTGTGTGTGTGTGTGTGTGGATATAGATATAGATATAGATATAGGTATACTCCCCAAATTTTTCAAAATATGAAATATATATGTCTAATATACACTCTCTAAATTCATTCATGTTCATGTATGTGGATTTATAATCAACTTTTCACAAGATAATAATCAGAAATATTCATCCACCTGAAATATATATTTGTTTCCTAGTACTGAAAACTAACTTCAGTGAATTGTGCATACAAATCCTAATTATTCTACAGTAACTGACCCAGTCTAACATCAATGCAAGTAAACTCCTATGGGACATGATATGTAAATTGTCATTCATTTGTATTCGACACTGCTACATTATTGTTTCCTCAGTTTTTGCACATCATAGGATATACATTTCATCCACAAGTTCACAAATTAACAGGCATTTGTTTCAACTTTAATCACTTCTTGCTTCAGAACACATGTATTGTCAGGGTTTCTTGAATGGTCTTTTCATGAGACTTCTTTCCAAAAACATTATTTTGAATTTCCATAATCATTTTGAAGCAAAACTCACACACTCTTTATGATAAACCAAAACATTAATATTTCCATTAGATATATAACTGGTTGGAATGAATGATTGTATATCAATATACGACTTCCTTTAATTTTTCAGATATCAGTTCAATACATTATTTAAAGTTCAAAAAAGTTATATTATTTATTCACAGTATGGTCTATTCATGCTTTTTCTCTATGTTCATAGAAACAGGGTACACCTCTTTCTACCCCCGATTCTATTTTATATCTTCAATATATTGCTCCCAGAAATGGTGAAAGAATTACTCATGTCACCTCATTATCACAGTAATATTCTGGACAAAAAATGGAAAGGTCACACTTATGATTGTACCAAAGCCTAAATGGAAAGTGAACATGGATTTCTAAAAACATCCATTTCCAGGTTGCCTAATGCTGTCAATTGTCAATCCTATTGGTGACTACATTTTTGTTTTTTCCTAGTTTATATATTCAAACTCAACCCTGTTGAAAATGTCTAATTCTATCACTCACTTTATACTTTGCCTGATTTCGTAATGTTTCTATTGATATCTGCTTTTCTACATATTTTCCCCAGTTCAACATAGTGACTGACTCTTCATATGTGCTGAAATATACTTTCACTCTATAACTGAAAGTCTATTGCTAAAGAACTTTTGGTCCAAATCCTATACTCACTCTTCTTCCGAAACCTACTGACTATCTTCCTAATCCTACTGAATATCCCTTTTTGACTAGATGTTCTCTTCTAAATTCAATCATCCAATGTACAAGGTCCTATGCCATTGTATATCAAATTATCTGAGACAAATTTGCAGAACATAATTCAAAGTTCAGTATCCCAATCAAGGGCAGAACCCTTCTGGGCTTCAAATCATACCTAGATTTCTGTTTTCATACTTATATTTCACCTCAATATTCTTGTAAATATTTCAGGTTCCCAATACCATTATTCATCGCACAGAGTCATACATAACCAAAATCAAACCTGTTTTTAACCCCCAGTATACACTGTTCCCTCAATCATTTTACAGAAGAGCAGGGACAGAGTGGTTCTTACAATACAGGAGAGTTGGGGACCTTCCACATTAAGAGAACCTCAAATGTCCATGCACAAATCATACCTGGAGAAGTTGTAAGCAGGTATGAAGCACCTGAGAGAGCAAAAGTCATCTTCCATGGCAAACAACCTGGTCAGGATGAAGGGATGTGTCTGAATCGGCCTCTCTCTTCTTATTGTAGAGA
Source organism: Callospermophilus lateralis (assembly GCF_048772815.1). Classification (NCBI taxonomy): domain Eukaryota; kingdom Metazoa; phylum Chordata; class Mammalia; order Rodentia; family Sciuridae; genus Callospermophilus; species Callospermophilus lateralis. The sequence goes on from NW_027513232.1 coordinate 210,242, forward strand.
AGATGGACCAAACCAGGCCTGGGTGGAGAGCTGTTCCTGGGTGCCTATGGTTGATATACCACTCTCCCTTATGAAAGTGTCAGAGGAAGTAGGGGCAAACTCCATCTTATGTTACCCTTGGAAGCAACTGTTAGGACAAAGTGGTTGCCAAGGCAGTGACCTCATTCAGTTCCAAAGAATGTGACATACCTCATTTCCTTGGTGATGGAACTCTCTTAACTTGGTATCCAAGAAGCCAGGCAGCCAGAGGCAGTCCCAGTCCCAGTCCCAGTGGGCTCACTTGTTTGGATTTACCAAGGACAGAGTCAGTTTTCTTGGTACCTACTGATGTGAGGAAGGCCAAATGCCAAGAGAGCTCTGAAGATGGACCTTTCCTGAGAAAACAGGTAGTGGCTCACCACTTTTTCCTGAAAACTACAAAGAGTTGAACAAGGAAACAAGATCTGAGAGAAGACAGGACATTTCGAGGGAACATAGTATGGCCCGCAGTCAGAGGAAACTCCGGATAGTCACAGACCTACTTGGGGGAAGGAGGTGCCTTTGTGGGAGTGCGTGTGGGTTTGTTGTTTTGTCTCATGTTCTGAGAATAGGTAGGAAAGGCTGTTTGTTTGGTTTGGAGTGGACAGTTTCTAGTAAGTTGTTTGATCAGGCGAGTGTTTCTGTTTCGGTGTATCCCAATGTGTCCGTTGTTGTAAACATTAAAAAGAGAATGCATTAATGGAGGTGTCCTGTCTAGTATAAATCTTCCCATAATTCATCCTGCCCAATATATGAATGGACTGCAGCTTGTCTTATCGATGTGCAACATCTGCTATCTTTCTAAGTTGTTGTTTTCTTCCCGAATTCTGGCCACTCTCCAGAATAGGCTCATGGATTTGTGTCCAAAATGGTACCACCTCCAAGCTCTGTGACATGGCCACGTACTGGATAGCTGAAGAGAATGGCGAGCATCTCAGAAAACTCAGATATCAGTGTGACCAGGAAAGTCTCAGTGCAGAAACCCTGCTTTGGGCCTTTTGCTGACTTATTGTTGTGTTGCACTGAATGTCAGGAAGGTCTTTGCCTCAGGCCACCCCTTTGTGAAGCCTGAAGAAAACAGTTTTCAAATGGAAATGAATGGGCATCACCTGTGGCTTCTGGCTTCATTGCTTTGGGAAAGGATGTGTCTGAATCAGCCTCTTGGCCATGTGTGTGGCTGTGACTTAGATTCTCAGCACCTGATGAATCTAAAAATGATCCCCTGCGTGCATCCAAAACCATAAGGGCAAAAAATCTTTCATTGTGGATGAATTCTCTTGCCTTCCTCTGTTAAAATCCTGAACTCCATAAGTGAGAATAGGGATTCTTTGGGTCAAATGAGTTCTTGAAATCTCTGCAGAGGTGCTTGGGTTTTCGAATAACTTTAAATCACATAAAGAATGTATTCCTGAAATCAGTAGGCCTCAAATTGGAGAAACACAGAAGAATTAACGGCAGGCTTCTTTGATCATTCCTGGTTCACAGAAACGGTGTCCAGGCCACCCTGACTTTAGGCAAATGAGGGGCAAACGAGCTGATTTTGGACACTGTCTTGGGCTGCGCCCCTCATGGAAACCTCCAGCCAGAGGTTAAGATGAGTTACTATATGGAATAAGATGAGGGCCATGTGGGAGTGTTTCGGTTTTAATTTTGGTCATTTGTGTGACAGTTGGAAGAAATGACTGTGTCCACGTGGGCTTGAACTCTGGTGTGATTCCCCTTAGAGACTGGGTTTTGGAACTGAACTCAGAGAAGCATTGCCATGAATTTTGTTGGGATTTTAAGAGGCCACGCATGAAAGTCGCTCTTGGAAACTGAGACCTAGGCCCCGGGTGGATTTCCACAGAGGCCTGGGAAACTCAGCAAGGATATCAAATGATTTTATTCTTAAAGAAATGGCAGCCATAGTTGAGAGTCAAAACACACATGGACCTCACATTGTAGACCTCAATGGGCCTGGCCTAATGTGACCTTTTGTCCACTCTTTGGGAAGCCTTGCCTTTTAGAGATCTCCAGAGATTTCATTGAAATGAGCTTCCTCACCATTTAATGTTTGCTGCATGAATTGAAACCCACAGTGCCTCCAACTTCATGCTTGAAAAATGGCTAGATAAATACCATGAAATTTTTGAAATTCCTATGACCAGGTGGCACTGGAGAAACATTGGATGTCCTGTTGCTGATTATGAGTATACCAGACAGTGCCTTGATTTACTGAGTTTCATGAAAATGGTGTAGAACAGAGATGCCAGTAAGTTGGAGCCTGCTGAGTAGTGGGTCTAGAGCAGTGGTGGGGAGGTGTTTGATAAAACATCCGTGGTAGGGCCATGTGGATCTACCATTGGATTCCAAAGGGCTTGTAACTGACATGGTGCAGCCAGCAGACCCTTATATGTAAAGGCATCTTGTTATATGGAGAGTCTTCAGAGGAAAATGAAGAATCAGGTTGATATGGACAAGGGGGCAATGGGCCAAGCTGTGAGAGATAGAAGCCTAGTTGGTGCATTCCCTTGCAGACCCTGACCAACCACACGTGACACAACTCCCTCCAGCACTGTATCCCAGTTTAGCTCCTAGTATTTCGTGAAACAAATACCAAACTCACAGTGCAGCAGGAAAAACACCACAAAAAGTGGAGGAGGACCAAATGGCTTCACAGTCCACACGGGGAGACACTTAGTCTCCAGTGGCATCAGTTAACCTACAAAGAGAGGATTCAGCACTGCTTCATCTAGTTCTTTGGAAAATAAGAAACCATGTCCTCCAGGTCACATAGATGCAGACCCAGCTCTCATAGTCTCACTACAAAGGAAGCCAAATCTCCTGAAAACAACATATATTTCAAGTGCGGAATCTCAGAGGAGTTTCTCAAAAAGTTTTTAGGCCAGCAGAGCTCCATGTTTGTGGAGTGTTTACCCTGTCCCTTAGTTTTGGAAACTTTTCTACCACCTCCAAGGTTGTGAACTGCTGAGCATTTTCCATTCCAGATATGTATTCACTGATTTTGTAACTCCTCTCCTCTAATTGTGTCTTACTTGGGGTGAAGGTGATGTCAAGGCATTCTTCTGGATGAGAGCGGGAGGAAATTGTGCAGCATATATTTACATACGCATTGGATTCATTTTCAAATTTTCCATTCGAAGTACTGAATCCCTGACATTAACCCATACCTGGTAGACTTAGACAGTTCATCCTAATATAATGGGGAAAATTAACCCAACACAATAGAAATACAAGCACTTCAGAGGAGACATGTTGTATAGGTGGACTTGACATTTGTATTATATAAGGTAGGAGTTATAAATCTAGTCAAATTTTAATTGAAATATTCTCCATGTGTTTTTAAACTTAACAAATATGTGAATTCTTGTTTCCCTTTTCTGTAGCCTATTCACACATGTATATTTATATGCATATATAGAATCCTACCAGGTATCACATGTACATTTTTGTGAGGTGGCTGTCTTGGCAGATACAAATTGTGAGAAGAGTTCACTCCTCCTAAATGCTGTTGGAAATGAAAATTCAACCTATAGGAGAGCGTCCTAGTACAACAACATTATACATAAACTCATGTTCAGTAAAATAAATATGTTTGCATCTGTGGATGATATATATTTACTGATGAATTTCGATTGGCATTTATATTGGTACTTTTTAATGTCTGTGAGTGTTGTGTGTGTGTGTGTGTGTGTGTGTGTGTGTGCGTGTGTGTGTGTGTATATATATATATATATATAAATATATATATATATATATATATATAGATGTAGATATAGATATAGATATACTCTCCAAATTTTTCAAAACATGGAATATATGTGTCTAATATACACTCTCTAAATTCATTCATGTTCATGTATGTGGATTTGTAATCAACTTTTCACAAGATTATAATCATAAATATTCATCCACTTGAAATACATATTTGTTTCCTAGTACTGAAAACTAACTTCAGTGAATTGTGCATACAAATCCTAATTATTCTACAGTAACTGACCCAGTCTAACATCAATGCAAGTAAACTCCTATGGGACATGATATGTAAATTGTCATTCATTTGTATTCGACACTGCTACATTATTGTTTCCTCAGTTTTTGCACATCATAGGATATACATTTCATCCACAAGTTCACAAATTAACAGGCATTTGTTTCAACTTTAATCACTTCTTGCTTCAGAACACATGTATTGTCAGGGTTTCTTGAATGGTCTTTTCATGAGACTTCTTTCCAAAAACATTATTTTGAATTTCCATAATCATTTTGAAGCAAAACTCACACACTCTTTATGATAAACCAAAACATTAATATTTCCATTAGATATATAACTGGTTGGAATGAATGATTGTATATCAATATACGACTTCCTTTAATTTTTCAGATATCAGTTCAATACATTATTTAAAGTTCAAAAAAGTTATATTATTTATTCACAGTATGGTCTATTCATGCTTTTTCTCTATGTTCATAGAAACAGGGTACACCTCTTTCTACCCCCGATTCTATTTTATATCTTCAATATATTGCTCCCAGAAATGGTGAAAGAATTACTCATGTCACCTCATTATCACAGTAATATTCTGGACAAAAAATGGAAAGGTCACACTTATGATTGTACCAAAGCCTAAATGGAAAGTGAACATGGATTTCTAAAAACATCCATTTCCAGGTTGCCTAATGCTGTCAATTGTCAATCCTATTGGTGACTACATTTTTGTTTTTTCCTAGTTTATATATTCAAACTCAACCCTGTTGAAAATGTCTAATTCTATCACTCACTTTATACTTTGCCTGATTTCGTAATGTTTCTATTGATATCTGCTTTTCTACATATTTTCCCCAGTTCAACATAGTGACTGACTCTTCATATGTGCTGAAATATACTTTCACTCTATAACTGAAAGTCTATTGCTAAAGAACTTTTGGTCCAAATCCTATACTCACTCTTCTTCCGAAACCTACTGACTATCTTCCTAATCCTACTGAATATCCCTTTTTGACTAGATGTTCTCTTCTAAATTCAATCATCCAATGTACAAGGTCCTATGCCATTGTATATCAAATTATCTGAGACAAATTTGCAGAACATAATTCAAAGTTCAGTATCCCAATCAAGGGCAGAACCCTTCTGGGCTTCAAATCATACCTAGATTTCTGTTTTCATACTTATATTTCACCTCAATATTCTTGTAAATATTTCAGGTTCCCAATACCATTATTCATCGCACAGAGTCATACATAACCAAAATCAAACCTGTTTTTAACCCCCAGTATACACTGTTCCCTCAATCATTTTACAGAAGAGCAGGGACAGAGTGGTTCTTACAATACAGGAGAGTTGGGGACCTTCCACATTAAGAGAACCTCAAATGTCCATGCACAAATCATACCTGGAGAAGTTGTAAGCAGGTATGAAGCACCTGAGAGAGCAAAAGTCATCTTCCATGGCAAACAACCTGGTCAGGATGAAGGGATGTGTCTGAATCGGCCTCTCTCTTCTTATTGTAGAGAACATGGACCAAACCAGGCCTGGGTGGAGAGCTGTTCCAGGGTGCCAATGGTTGATATACATTCTACCTTATGAAAGTGTCAGAGGAAGTAGGGGCAAACTCCATCTTATGTTACCCTTGGAAGCAACTGTTAGGACAAAGTGGTTGCCAAGGCAGTGACCTCATTCAGTTCCAAAGAATGTGACATACCTCAGTTCCTTGGTGATGGAACTCTCTTAACTTGGTATCCAAGAAGCCAGGCAGCCAGAGGCAGTCCCAGTCCCAGTCCCAGTGGGCTCACTTGTTTGGATTTACCAAGGACAGAGTCAGTTTTCTTGGTACCTAATGATGTGAGGAAGGCCAAATGCCAAGAGAGCTCTGAAGATGGACCTTTCCTGAGAAAACAGGTAGTGGCTAACCACTTTTTCCTGACTTCTTCACAGAGTTGTTCAAGGAAACAAGATCGGAGAGAAGACAGGACATTTCGGGAAAACATAGTATGGCCCACCAGTCAGAGGACACCCCAGATAGTCACAGACCTACTTGGGGGAAGGAGGTGCCTTTGTGGGAGTGCGTGTGGGTTTGTTGTTTTGTCTCATGTTCTGAGAATAGATAGGAAAGTAGGTTTGTTTGGTTTGGAGTGGACAGTTTCTAGTAAGTCATTTGACACGGCGAGTGTTTCTGTTTCTGTGTATTCCACTGTGTCCATTGTTGTAGACATTAGAAAAGAGAATGCATTAATGGATGTGTCCTGTCTAGTATAAATCTTCCCATAATTCATCCTGCCAATATATAAATGGACTGCAGCTTGTCTTATCGATCTGCAACATCTGCTATCTTTCTAAGTTGTTGTTTTCTTCCCGAATTCTGGCCACTCTCCAGAATAGGCTCATGGATTTGTGTCCAAAATGGTACCACCTCCAAGCTCTGTGACATGGCCACGTACTGGATAGCTGAAGAGAATGGCGAGCATCTCAGAAAACTCAGATATCAGTGTGACCAGGAAAGTCTCAGTGCAGAAACCCTGCTTTGGGCCTTTTGCTGACTTATTGTTGTGTTGCACTGAATGTCAGGAAGGTCTTTGCCTCAGGCCACCCCTTTGTGAAGCCTGAAGAAAACAGTTTTCAAATGGAAATGAATGGGCATCACCTGTGGCTTCTGGCTTCATTGCTTTGGGAAAGGATGTGTCTGAATCAGCCTCTTGGCCATGTGTGTGGCTGTGACTTAGATTCTCAGCACCTGATGAATCTAAAAATGATCCCCTGCGTGCATCCAAAACCATAAGGGCAAAAAATCTTTCATTGTGGATGAATTCTCTTGCCTTCCTCTGTTAAAATCCTGAACTCCATAAGTGAGAATAGGGATTCTTTGGGTCAAATGAGTTCTTGAAATCTCTGCAGAGGTGCTTGGGTTTTCGAATAACTTTAAATCACATAAAGAATGTATTCCTGAAATCAGTAGGCCTCAAATTGGAGAAACACAGAAGAATTAACGGCAGGCTTCTTTGATCATTCCTGGTTCACAGAAACGGTGTCCAGGCCACCCTGACTTTAGGCAAATGAGGGGCAAACGAGCTGATTTTGGACACTGTCTTGGGCTGCGCCCCTCATGGAAACCTCCAGCCAGAGGTTAAGATGAGTTACTATATGGAATAAGATGAGGGCCATGTGGGAGTGTTTCGGTTTTAATTTTGGTCATTTGTGTGACAGTTGGAAGAAATGACTGTGTCCACGTGGGCTTGAACTCTGGTGTGATTCCCCTTAGAGACTGGGTTTTGGAACTGAACTCAGAGAAGCATTGCCATGAATTTTGTTGGGATTTTAAGAGGCCACGCATGAAAGTCGCTCTTGGAAACTGAGACCTAGGCCCCGGGTGGATTTCCACAGAGGCCTGGGAAACTCAGCAAGGATATCAAATGATTTTATTCTTAAAGAAATGGCAGCCATAGTTGAGAGTCAAAACACACATGGACCTCACATTGTAGACCTCAATGGGCCTGGCCTAATGTGACCTTTTGTCCACTCTTTGGGAAGCCTTGCCTTTTAGAGATCTCCAGAGATTTCATTGAAATGAGCTTCCTCACCATTTAATGTTTGCTGCATGAATTGAAACCCACAGTGCCTCCAACTTCATGCTTGAAAAATGGCTAGATAAATACCATGAAATTTTTGAAATTCCTATGACCAGGTGGCACTGGAGAAACATTGGATGTCCTGTTGCTGATTATGAGTATACCAGACAGTGCCTTGATTTACTGAGTTTCATGAAAATGGTGTAGAACAGAGATGCCAGTAAGTTGGAGCCTGCTGAGTAGTGGGTCTAGAGCAGTGGTGGGGAGGTGTTTGATAAAACATCCGTGGTAGGGCCATGTGGATCTACCATTGGATTCCAAAGGGCTTGTAACTGACATGGTGCAGCCAGCAGACCCTTATATGTAAAGGCATCTTGTTATATGGAGAGTCTTCAGAGGAAAATGAAGAATCAGGTTGATATGGACAAGGGGGCAATGGGCCAAGCTGTGAGAGATAGAAGCCTAGTTGGTGCATTCCCTTGCAGACCCTGACCAACCACACGTGACACAACTCCCTCCAGCACTGTATCCCAGTTTAGCTCCTAGTATTTCGTGAAACAAATACCAAACTCACAGTGCAGCAGGAAAAACACCACAAAAAGTGGAGGAGGACCAAATGGCTTCACAGTCCACACGGGGAGACACTTAGTCTCCAGTGGCATCAGTTAACCTACAAAGAGAGGATTCAGCACTGCTTCATCTAGTTCTTTGGAAAATAAGAAACCATGTCCTCCAGGTCACATAGATGCAGACCCAGCTCTCATAGTCTCACTACAAAGGAAGCCAAATCTCCTGAAAACAACATATATTTCAAGTGCGGAATCTCAGAGGAGTTTCTCAAAAAGTTTTTAGGCCAGCAGAGCTCCATGTTTGTGGAGTGTTTACCCTGTCCCTTAGTTTTGGAAACTTTTCTACCACCTCCAAGGTTGTGAACTGCTGAGCATTTTCCATTCCAGATATGTATTCACTGATTTTGTAACTCCTCTCCTCTAATTGTGTCTTACTTGGGGTGAAGGTGATGTCAAGGCATTCTTCTGGATGAGAGCAGGAGGAAATTGTGCAGCCTATATTTACATACGCATTGGATTCATTTTCAAATTTTCCATTCGAAGTACTGAATCCCTGACATTAACCCATACCTGGTAGACTTAGACAGTTCATCCTAATATAATGGGGAAAATTAACCCAACACAATAGAAATACAAGCACTTCAGAGGAGACATGTTGTATAGGTGGACTTGACATTTGTATTATATAAGGTAGGAGTTATAAATCTAGTCAAATTTTAATTGAAATATTCTCCATGTGTTTTTAAACTTAACAAATATGTGAATTCTTGTTTCCCTTTTCTGTAGCCTATTCACACATGTATATTTATATGCATATATAGAATCCTACCAGGTATCACATGTACATTTTTGTGAGGTGGCTGTCTTGGCAGATACAAATTGTGAGAAGAGTTCACTCCTCCTAAATGCTGTTGGAAATGAAAATTCAACCTATAGGAGAGCGTCCTAGTACAACAACATTATACATAAACTCATGTTCAGTAAAATAAATATGTTTGCATCTGTGGATGATATATATTTACTGATGAATTTCGATTGGCATTTATATTGGTACTTTTTAATGTCTGTGAGTGTTGTGTGTGTGTGTGTGTGTGTGTGTGTGTGTGCGTGTGTGTGTGTGTGTATATATATATATATATATATATATATATATATAAATATATATATATATATATATATATATTTATATATATATATAGATGTAGATATAGATATAGATATACTCTCCAAATTTTTCAAAACATGGAATATATGTGTCTAATATACACTCTCTAAATTCATTCATGTTCATGTATGTGGATTTGTAATCAACTTTTCACAAGATTATAATCATAAATATTCATCCACTTGAAATACATATTTTTTTCCTAGTACTGAAAACTAACTTCAGTGAATTGTGCATACAAATCCTAATTATTCTACAGTAACTGACCCAGTCTAACATCAATGCAAGTAGACTCCTATGGGACATGATATGTAATTTGTCATTCATTTGTATTCGACACTGCTACATTATTGTTTCCTCAGTTTTTGCACATCATAGGATATACATTTCATCCACAAGTTCACAAATTAACAGGCATTTGTTTCAACTTTAATCACTTCTTGCTTCAGAACACATGTATTGTCAGGGTTTCTTGAATGGTCTTTTCATGAGACTTCTTTCCAAACACATTATTTTGAATTTCCATAATCATTTTGAAGCAAAACTCACACACTCTTTATGATAAACCAAAACATTAATATTTCCATTAGATATATAACTGGTTGGAATGAATGATTGTATATCAATATACGACTTCCTTTAATTTTTCAGATATCAGTTCAATTCATTATTTAAAGTTCAAAAAAGTTATATTATTTATTCACAGTATGGTCTATTCATGCTTTTTCTCTATGTTCATAGAAACAGGGTACACCTCTTTGTACCCCCGATTCTATTTTACATCTTCAATATATTGCTCCCAGAAATGGTGAAAGAATTACTCATGTCACCTCATTATCACAGTAATATTCTGGACAAAAAATGGAAAGGTCACACATATGATTGTACCAAAGCCTAAATGGAAAGTGAACATGGATTTCTAAAAACATCCATTTCCAGGTTGCCTAATGCTGTCAATTGTCAATCCTATTGGTGACTACATTTTTGTTTTTTCCTAGTTTATATATTCAAACTCAACCCTGTTGAAAATGTCTAATTCTATCACTCACTTTATACTTTGCCTGATTTCGTAATGTTTCTATTGATATCTGCTTTTCTACATATTTTCCCCAGTTCAACATAGTGACTGACTCTTCATATGTGCTGAAATATACTTTCACTCTATAACTGAAAGTCTATTGCTAAAGAACTTTTGGTCCAAATCCTATACTCACTCTTCTTCCGAAACCTACTGACTATCTTCCTAATCCTACTGAATATCCCTTTTTGACTAGATGTTCTCTTCTAAATTCAATCATCCAATGTACAAGGTCCTATGCCATTGTATATCAAATTATCTGAGACAAATTTGCAGAACATAATTCAAAGTTCAGTATCCCAATCAAGGGCAGAACCCTTCTGGGCTTCAAATCATACCTAGATTTCTGTTTTCATACTTATATTTCACCTCAATATTCTTGTAAATATTTCAGGTTCCCAATACCATTATTCATCGCACAGAGTCATACATAACCAAAATCAAACCTGTTTTTAACCCCCAGTATACACTGTTCCCTCAATCATTTTACAGAAGAGCAGGGACAGAGTGGTTCTTACAATACAGGAGAGTTGGGGACCTTCCACATTAAGAGAACCTCAAATGTCCATGCACAAATCATACCTGGAGAAGTTGTAAGCAGGTATGAAGCACCTGAGAGAGCAAAAGTCATCTTCCATGGCAAACAACCTGGTCAGGATGAAGGGATGTGTCTGAATCGGCCTCTCTCTTCTTATTGTAGAGAACATGGACCAAACCAGGCCTGGGTGGAGAGCTGTTCCAGGGTGCCAATGGTTGATATACATTCTACCTTATGAAAGTGTCAGAGGAAGTAGGGGCAAACTCCATCTTATGTTACCCTTGGAAGCAACTGTTAGGACAAAGTGGTTGCCAAGGCAGTGACCTCATTCAGTTCCAAAGAATGTGACATATCTCAGTTCCTTGGTGATGGAACTCTCTTAACTTGGTATCCAAGAAGCCAGGCAGCCAGAGGCAGTCCCAGTCCCAGTCCCAGTGGGCTCACTTGTTTGGATTTACCAAGGACAGAGTCAGTTTTCTTGGTACCTAATGATGTGAGGAAGGCCAAATGCCAAGAGAGCTCTGAAGATGGACCTTTCCTGAGAAAACAGGTAGTGGCTAACCACTTTTTCCTGACTTCTTCACAGAGTTGTTCAAGGAAACAAGATCGGAGAGAAGACAGGACATTTCGGGAAAACATAGTATGGCCCACCAGTCAGAGGACACCCCAGATAGTCACAGACCTACTTGGGGGAAGGAGGTGCCTTTGTGGGAGTGCGTGTGGGTTTGTTGTTTTGTCTCATGTTCTGAGAATAGATAGGAAAGTAGGTTTGTTTGGTTTGGAGTGGACAGTTTCTAGTAAGTCATTTGACACGGCGAGTGTTTCTGTTTCTGTGTATTCCACTGTGTCCATTGTTGTAGACATTAGAAAAGAGAATGCATTAATGGATGTGTCCTGTCTAGTATAAATCTTCCCATAATTCATCCTGCCAATATATAAATGGACTGCAGCTTGTCTTATCGATCTGCAACATCTGCTATCTTTCTAAGTTGTTGTTTTCTTCCCGAATTCTGGCCACTCTCCAGAATAGGCTCATGGATTTGTGTCCAAAATGGTACCACCTCCAAGCTCTGTGACATGGCCACGTACTGGATAGCTGAAGAGAATGGCGAGCATCTCAGAAAACTCAGATATCAGTGTGACCAGGAAAGTCTCAGTGCAGAAACCCTGCTTTGGGCCTTTTGCTGACTTATTGTTGTGTTGCACTGAATGTCAGGAAGGTCTTTGCCTCAGGCCACCCCTTTGTGAAGCCTGAAGAAAACAGTTTTCAAATGGAAATGAATGGGCATCACCTGTGGCTTCTGGCTTCATTGCTTTGGGAAAGGATGTGTCTGAATCAGCCTCTTGGCCATGTGTGTGGCTGTGACTTAGATTCTCAGCACCTGATGAATCTAAAAATGATCCCCTGCGTGCATCCAAAACCATAAGGGCAAAAAATCTTTCATTGTGGATGAATTCTCTTGCCTTCCTCTGTTAAAATCCTGAACTCCATAAGTGAGAATAGGGATTCTTTGGGTCAAATGAGTTCTTGAAATCTCTGCAGAGGTGCTTGGGTTTTCGAATAACTTTAAATCACATAAAGAATGTATTCCTGAAATCAGTAGGCCTCAAATTGGAGAAACACAGAAGAATTAACGGCAGGCTTCTTTGATCATTCCTGGTTCACAGAAACGGTGTCCAGGCCACCCTGACTTTAGGCAAATGAGGGGCAAACGAGCTGATTTTGGACACTGTCTTGGGCTGCGCCCCTCATGGAAACCTCCAGCCAGAGGTTAAGATGAGTTACTATATGGAATAAGATGAGGGCCATGTGGGAGTGTTTCGGTTTTAATTTTGGTCATTTGTGTGACAGTTGGAAGAAATGACTGTGTCCACGTGGGCTTGAACTCTGGTGTGATTCCCCTTAGAGACTGGGTTTTGGAACTGAACTCAGAGAAGCATTGCCATGAATTTTGTTGGGATTTTAAGAGGCCACGCATGAAAGTCGCTCTTGGAAACTGAGACCTAGGCCCCGGGTGGATTTCCACAGAGGCCTGGGAAACTCAGCAAGGATATCAAATGATTTTATTCTTAAAGAAATGGCAGCCATAGTTGAGAGTCAAAACACACATGGACCTCACATTGTAGACCTCAATGGGCCTGGCCTAATGTGACCTTTTGTCCACTCTTTGGGAAGCCTTGCCTTTTAGAGATCTCCAGAGATTTCATTGAAATGAGCTTCCTCACCATTTAATGTTTGCTGCATGAATTGAAACCCACAGTGCCTCCAACTTCATGCTTGAAAAATGGCTAGATAAATACCATGAAATTTTTGAAATTCCTATGACCAGGTGGCACTGGAGAAACATTGGATGTCCTGTTGCTGATTATGAGTATACCAGACAGTGCCTTGATTTACTGAGTTTCATGAAAATGGTGTAGAACAGAGATGCCAGTAAGTTGGAGCCTGCTGAGTAGTGGGTCTAGAGCAGTGGTGGGGAGGTGTTTGATAAAACATCCGTGGTAGGGCCATGTGGATCTACCATTGGATTCCAAAGGGCTTGTAACTGACATGGTGCAGCCAGCAGACCCTTATATGTAAAGGCATCTTGTTATATGGAGAGTCTTCAGAGGAAAATGAAGAATCAGGTTGATATGGACAAGGGGGCAATGGGCCAAGCTGTGAGAGATAGAAGCCTAGTTGGTGCATTCCCTTGCAGACCCTGACCAACCACACGTGACACAACTCCCTCCAGCACTGTATCCCAGTTTAGCTCCTAGTATTTCGTGAAACAAATACCAAACTCACAGTGCAGCAGGAAAAACACCACAAAAAGTGGAGGAGGACCAAATGGCTTCACAGTCCACACGGGGAGACACTTAGTCTCCAGTGGCATCAGTTAACCTACAAAGAGAGGATTCAGCACTGCTTCATCTAGTTCTTTGGAAAATAAGAAACCATGTCCTCCAGGTCACATAGATGCAGACCCAGCTCTCATAGTCTCACTACAAAGGAAGCCAAATCTCCTGAAAACAACATATATTTCAAGTGCGGAATCTCAGAGGAGTTTCTCAAAAAGTTTTTAGGCCAGCAGAGCTCCATGTTTGTGGAGTGTTTACCCTGTCCCTTAGTTTTGGAAACTTTTCTACCACCTCCAAGGTTGTGAACTGCTGAGCATTTTCCATTCCAGATATGTATTCACTGATTTTGTAACTCCTCTCCTCTAATTGTGTCTTACTTGGGGTGAAGGTGATGTCAAGGCATTCTTCTGGATGAGAGCGGGAGGAAATTGTGCAGCCTATATTTACATACGCATTGGATTCATTTTCAAATTTTCCATTCGAAGTACTGAATCCCTGACATTAACCCATACCTGGTAGACTTAGACAGTTCATCCTAATATAATGGGGAAAATTAACCCAACACAATAGAAATACAAGCACTTCAGAGGAGACATGTTGTATAGGTGGACTTGACATTTGTATTATATAAGGTAGGAGTTATAAATCTAGTCAAATTTTAATTGAAATATTCTCCATGTGTTTTTAAACTTAACAAATATGTGAATTCTTGTTTCCCTTTTCTGTAGCCTATTCACACATGTATATTTATATGCATATATAGAATCCTACCAGGTATCACATGTACATTTTTGTGAGGTGGCTGTCTTGGCAGATACAAATTGTGAGAAGAGTTCACTCCTCCTAAATGCTGTTGGAAATGAAAATTCAACCTATAGGAGAGCGTCCTAGTACAACAACATTATACATAAACTCATGTTCAGTAAAATAAATATGTTTGCATCTGTGGATGATATATATTTACTGATGAATTTCGATTGGCATTTATATTGGTACTTTTTAATGTCTGTGAGTGTTGTGTGTGTGTGTGTGTGTGTGTGTGTGTGTGCGTGTGTGTGTGTGTGTATATATATATATATATATATATATATATATATAAATATATATATATATATATATATATATATATATTTATATATATATATAGATGTAGATATAGATATAGATATACTCTCCAAATTTTTCAAAACATGGAATATATGTGTCTAATATACACTCTCTAAATTCATTCATGTTCATGTATGTGGATTTGTAATCAACTTTTCACAAGATTATAATCATAAATATTCATCCACTTGAAATACATATTTGTTTCCTAGTACTGAAAACTAACTTCAGTGAATTGTGCATACAAATCCTAATTATTCTACAGTAACTGACCCAGTCTAACATCAATGCAAGTAGACTCCTATGGGACATGATATGTAATTTGTCATTCATTTGTATTCGACACTGCTACATTATTGTTTCCTCAGTTTTTGCACATCATAGGATATACATTTCATCCACAAGTTCACAAATTAACAGGCATTTGTTTCAACTTTAATCACTTCTTGCTTCAGAACACATGTATTGTCAGGGTTTCTTGAATGGTCTTTTCATGAGACTTCTTTCCAAACACATTATTTTGAATTTCCATAATCATTTTGAAGCAAAACTCACACACTCTTTATGATAAACCAAAACATTAATATTTCCATTAGATATATAACTGGTTGGAATGAATGATTGTATATCAATATACGACTTCCTTTAATTTTTCAGATATCAGTTCAATTCATTATTTAAAGTTCAAAAAAGTTATATTATTTATTCACAGTATGGTCTATTCATGCTTTTTCTCTATGTTCATAGAAACAGGGTACACCTCTTTGTACCCCCGATTCTATTTTACATCTTCAATATATTGCTCCCAGAAATGGTGAAAGAATTACTCATGTCACCTCATTATCACAGTAATATTCTGGACAAAAAATGGAAAGGTCACACATATGATTGTACCAAAGCCTAAATGGAAAGTGAACATGGATTTCTAAAAACATCCATTTCCAGGTTGCCTAATGCTGTCAATTGTCAATCCTATTGGTGACTACATTTTTGTTTTTTCCTAGTTTATATATTCAAACTCAACCCTGTTGAAAATGTCTAATTCTATCACTCACTTTATACTTTGCCTGATTTCGTAATGTTTCTATTGATATCTGCTTTTCTACATATTTTCCCCAGTTCAACATAGTGACTGACTCTTCATATGTGCTGAAATATACTTTCACTCTATAACTGAAAGTCTATTGCTAAAGAACTTTTGGTCCAAATCCTATACTCACTCTTCTTCCGAAACCTACTGACTATCTTCCTAATCCTACTGAATATCCCTTTTTGACTAGATGTTCTCTTCTAAATTCAATCATCCAATGTACAAGGTCCTATGCCATTGTATATCAAATTATCTGAGACAAATTTGCAGAACATAATTCAAAGTTCAGTATCCCAATCAAGGGCAGAACCCTTCTGGGCTTCAAATCATACCTAGATTTCTGTTTTCATACTTATATTTCACCTCAATATTCTTGTAAATATTTCAGGTCCCCAATACCATTATTCATCGCACAGAGTCATACATAACCAAAATCAAACCTGTTTTTAACCCCCAGTATACACTGTTCCCTCAATCATTTTACAGAAGAGCAGGGACAGAGTGGTTCTTACAATACAGGAGAGTTGGGGACCTTCCACATTAAGAGAACCTCAAATGTCCATGCACAAATCATACCTGGAGAAGTTGTAAGCAGGTATGAAGCACCTGAGAGAGCAAAAGTCATCTTCCATGGCAAACAACCTGGTCAGGATGAAGGGATGTGTCTGAATCGGCCTCTCTCTTCTTATTGTAGAGAACATGGACCAAACCAGGCCTGGGTGGAGAGCTGTTCCAGGGTGCCAATGGTTGATATACATTCTACCTTATGAAAGTGTCAGAGGAAGTAGGGGCAAACTCCATCTTATGTTACCCTTGGAAGCAACTGTTAGGGCAAAGTGGTTGCCAAGGCAGTGACCTCATTCAGTTCCAAAGAATGTGACATACCTCAGTTCCTTGGTGATGGAACTCTCTTAACTTGGTATCCAAGAAGCCAGGCAGCCAGAGGCAGTCCCAGTCCCAGTCCCAGTGGGCTCACTTGTTTGGATTTGCCAAGGACAGAGTCAGTTTTCTTGGTACCTAATGATGTGAGGAAGGCCAAATGCCAGGAGAGCTCTGAAGATGGACCTTTCCTGAGAAAACAGGTAGTGGCTAACCACTTTTTCCTGACTTCTTCACAGAGTTGTTCAAGGAAACAAGATCGGAGAGAAGACAGGACATTTCGGGAAAACATAGTATGGCCCACCAGTCAGAGGACACCCCAGATAGTCACAGACCTACTTGGGGGAAGGAGGTGCCTTTGTGGGAGTGCGTGTGGGTTTGTTGTTTTGTCTCATGTTCTGAGAATAGATAGGAAAGTAGGTTTGTTTGGTTTGGAGTGGACAGTTTCTAGTAAGTCATTTGACACGGCGAGTGTTTCTGTTTCTGTGTATTCCACTGTGTCCATTGTTGTAGACATTAGAAAAGAGAATGCATTAATGGATGTGTCCTGTCTAGTATAAATCTTCCCATAATTCATCCTGCCAATATATAAATGGACTGCAGCTTGTCTTATCGATCTGCAACATCTGCTATCTTTCTAAGTTGTTGTTTTCTTCCCGAATTCTGGCCACTCTCCAGAATAGGCTCATGGATTTGTGTCCAAAATGGTACCACCTCCAAGCTCTGTGACATGGCCACGTACTGGATAGCTGAAGAGAATGGCGAGCATCTCAGAAAACTCAGATATCAGTGTGACCAGGAAAGTCTCAGTGCAGAAACCCTGCTTTGGGCCTTTTGCTGACTTATTGTTGTGTTGCACTGAATGTCAGGAAGGTCTTTGCCTCAGGCCACCCCTTTGTGAAGCCTGAAGAAAACAGTTTTCAAATGGAAATGAATGGGCCTCCCCTGTGGCTCTTTGCTTAATTGCTTTGGAAAGGGATGTGTCTTTATCAGCCTCTTGGACCTGTGTGTGGCTGTGACTTAGATTCTCAGCACCTGATGGATCTTAAGAAGATCCCATGTGAGCTTCCAAACCCAAAATGGCAAAAAATATCATTCATTGTGAATGAAGTCTCTTGCTTTCCTCTGTTAGGTTCCTGCACTCCATCAAATGAGAATAGGGATTCTTTGGGTCAAATGAGTTCTTCAAAGCCCTGAAGAGGTGCTTGTGTTTTCGCATGACTCGAAATCACCTAAAGAATCGATACCTAAATTCAGATGGCCTCAAATTGGAGAAACACAGAAGTATTAACTGCAGGCTTATTTGTTCACTCCTCATTCACAGAAACGGTTTCCAGGCTACCCTGACTTTAGGCAAATGAGGGGCAAACGAGCTGATTTTGGACACTGTCTTGGGCTGCGCCCCTCATGGAAACCTCCAGCCAGAGGTTAAGATGATTGACTATATGGAATAAGATGAGGGCCATGTGGGAGTGTTTTGGTTTTTGTTTTGGTTTTAATTTTGTTCATTTGTGTGGCATTGGAAAAAATGACTGGGTGTACGTGGGCTTGAAATCTGGTGTCATTCCCCTTAGAGACTGGGTTTTGGAACTGAACTCAGAGAAGCATTGCCATGAATTTTGTTGGGATTTTAAGAGGCCACGCATGAAAGTCACTCTTGGAAACTGAGACCTAGGCCCCGGGTGGATTTCCACAGAGGCCTGGGAATTTCAGCAAGGATATCACATGATTTTATTCTTAAAGAAATGGCAGCCATAGTTGAGAGTCAAAACACACATGGACCTCACATTGTAGACCTCAATGGGCCTGGCCTAATGTGACCTTTTGTCCACTCTTTGGGAAGCCTTGCCTGTGAGAGTTCTCCAGAGAATTCATTGAAATGAGCTTCCTCACCATTTAATGTTTTCTGAATGAATGGAAACCCCCATTGCCTCCAACTTCATGCTTGAAAAATGGCTAGATAAATACCATGAAATTTTTGAAATTCCTATGACCAGGTGGCACTGGAGAAACATTGGATGTCCTGTTGCTGATTATGAGTATACCAGACAGTGCCTTGACTTACTGAGTTTCATGAAAATGGTGTAGAACAGAGATGCCAGTAAGTTGGAGCCTGCTGAGTAGTGGGTCTAGAGCAGTGGTGGGGAGGTGTTTGATAAAACATCCGTGGTAGGGCCATGTGGATATCCCATTGGATTCCAAATGGCTTGTAACTGACATGGTGCAGCCAGCAGACCCTTATATGTAAAGGCATCTTGTTATATGGAGAGTTTTCAGAGGAAAATGAAGAATCAGTTTGATATGGACATGGGGGCAATGGGGCAAGCAGTGAGAGATAGAAGCCTAGTTGGTGCATTCTCTTGTAGACCCTGACCCACCACACGTGACAGAACTCCCTCCAGCACTGTGTCCCAGTTTAGCTCCTAGTATTTCGGGAAACAAATACCAAACTCACAGTGCAGCAGAAAAATAACCACAAAATGTGGAGGAGGACCAAATGGCTTCGGTGTTCACACGGGGACACAATTTGTCTTCAGTGGCCTCAGTTTACCTACAAAGAGAGGATTCAGCACTGCTTCATCTTGTTCATTGGAAAATAAGAAACCATGTCCTCCAGGTCACATAGATGTAGACCCAGCTTTGATGGTCTCACTACATAGGAAGCCAAATCTCTTGAAAACAATATATAATTCAAGTGCGGAAGCTCAGAGGCAGTTTATCAAAAAGTTTTTAGGCCAGCAGAGCTCCATGTTTGTGGAGTGTTTACCCTGTCCCTTAGTTTTGGAAACTCCTCTACCACCTCCAAGGTTGTGAGCTCCTGAGCATTTTACATTCCAGATATGTATTTACTGATTTTGTAACTCTTCTCCTCTAATTGTGTCTTACTTGGGGTGAAGGTAATGTCAAGGCATTCTTCTGGATGAGAGCGGGAGGATATTTGTGCAGCATATATTTACATACACATTGGATTCATTTTCCAATTTTCCATTCGAAGTACTGAATCCCTGACACTAACCCATACCAAGTAGACTCAGACTATTCATCCTAATATAATGGGGAAAATTAACCCAACACAATAGAAATACAAGCACTTCAGAGGAGACATGTTGTATAGTTGGACGTGACATTTGCATTATATGAGTTAGGAGATATAAATCTAGTCAAATTTTAATGGAAATATTCTCCATGTGTTTTTAAACTTAACAAATATGTGAATGCTTGTTTCCCTTTTCTGTAGCCTATTCACACAAGTATATTTATATGCATATATAGAATCCTACCAGGTATCACACGTACATTTTTGTGAGGTGGCTGTCTTGGCAGATACAAATTGTGAGAAGAGTTCACTCCTCCTAAATGCTGTTGGAAATGAAAATTGAACCTATAGGAGAGCGTCCGAGTAGAACAACATTATACATAAACTCATGTTCAGTAAAATAAATATGTTTGCATCTGTGGATGATATATATTTACTGATGAATTTCGATTCGCATGTATATTGGCACTTTTTAATGTCTGTGAGTGTTGTGTGTGTTTGTGTGTGTGTGTGTGTGTGTGTGTGTGTGTGTGTAGATATAGATATAGATATACTCTCCAAATTTTTCAAAATATGAAATATATATGTCTAATATACACTCTCTAAATTCATTCATGTTCATGTATGTGGATTTATAATCCACTTTTCACAAGATTATAATCAGAAATATTCATCCACCTGAAATACATATTTGTTTCCTAGTACTGAAAACTAACTTCAGTGAATGGTGCATACAAATCCTAATTATTCTACAGTAACTGACCCAGTCTAACATCAATGCAAGTAGACTCCTATGGGAGATGATATGTAATTTGTCATTCATTTGTATTCGACACTGGTACATTATTGTTTCTTCAGTTTTTGCACATCATAGGATATACATTTCATCCACAAGTTCACAAATTAATAGGCATTTGTTTCAACTTTAATCACTTCTTGCTTCTGAACACATGTATTCTCAGGGTTTCTTGACTGGTCTTTTCATGAGACTTCTTTCCATACACATTATTTTGAATTTCCATAATCATTTTTAAGCAAACGTCACACACTCTTCATGATAAACCAAAACACTAATATTTCCATTAGATATATCACTGGTTGGAATGAATGATTGTATATCAATATACGATTTCCTTTAATTTTTCAGATATCAGTTCAATTCATTATTTCAAGTTCAAAAAAGTTATATTATTTATTCACAGTATGGTCTATTCATGCTTTTTCTCTATGTTCATAGAAACAGGGTACACCTCTTTGTACCCCGATTCTTATTTTACATCTTCAATATATTGCTCCCAGAAATGGGTAAAGAAATACTCATGTCACCTCATTATCACAGTAATATTCTGGACAAAAATGGAAAGGTCACACTTATGATTGTACCAAATCCTAAATGGAAAGTGAACATGGATTTCTAAAAACATCCGTGTCCAGGTTGCCTAATGCTGTCAATTGTCAATCCTATTGGTGACTACATTTTTGTTTTTTCCTAATTTATATATTCAAACCCAACCCTGTTGAAAATGTCCAATTCTATCACTCACTTTATAATTTGCCTGATTTCGTAATGTTTCTATTGATATCTGCTTTTCTACATATTTTCCCCAGTTCAACATAGTGACTGACTCTTCATATGAGCTGACATTTACATTCACTCTATAACCAAAAGTGTATTGCTAAAGAACTTTTGGTCCAAATCCTATACTCACTCTTCTTCCTAAACCTACCGACTATCTTCCTAATAGTACTGAATATCCCTTTTTGACTGGATGTTCTCTTCTAAATTAAATCATCCAATGTACAAAGTCCTATGCCATTGTATATCGAATTATCTGAGACATCTTTGCAGAACATAATTCAAAGCTAAGTATCCCAATCAAGGGCAAAAACCTTCTGGCTTCAAATCATACCTAGATTTCTCTTTTCATACTTATATATCACCTCTATATTCTTGTAAATATTGCAGGTTACCAATACCATTATTCATCGCACAGAATCGTTCGTAACCCAAATCAAACCTGTTTTTAAACCCAAGTATACACTGTTCCCTCAATCATTTTACAGAAGAGCAGGGACAGAGTGGTTCTTACAATACAGGAAAGTTGGGGACCTTCCACCTAATGAGAACCTCAAATGTCCATGCAAAAATGATACCTGGGGAAGTTGTACACAGGTATGAAGCAACTGAGAGAGCAAAAGTCATCTTCCATGGCAAACAACCTGGTCAGAATGAAGGGATGTTTCTGAATCTGCATCTCTCTTCTTATTGTAGAGAAGAGGGACCAAACCAGGCCTTAGTGGAGAGATGTTCCCGGGTGCCAATGGTTGATATACATTCTACCTTATGAAAGTGTCAGAGGAAGTAGGGGCAACCTCCATCTTATGTTACCCTTGGAAGCAACTGTTAGGACAAAGTGGTTGCCAAGGCAGTGACCTCATTCAGTTCCAAAGAATGTGACATACCTCATTTCCTTGGTGATGGAACTCTCTGAACTTGGTATCCAAGAAGCCAGGCAGCCAGAAGCAGTCCCAGTCCCAGTCCCAGTGGGCTCACTTGTTTGGATTTCCCAAGGACAGAGTCAATTTTCTTGGTACCTAATGATGTGAGAATGGCCAAATGTCAGGAGAGCTCTGAAGGTGGACCATTTCTGAGAAAACAGGTAGTGGATAACCACTTTTTCCTGACATCTTCACAGAGTTGGTCAAGGAAACACAATCTGAGAGAAGACAGGCCATTTCGGGGGAACATTGTATGGCCCACTGGTCAGAGGACACTCCGGATAGTCACAGACCTACTTGGGGGAAGGAGGTGCCTTTGTGGGAGTGGGTGTGGGTTTGTTGTTTTGTCTCATGTTCTGAGAATAGATAGGAAAGGCGGTTTGTTTGGATTGGACTGGACAGTTTCTAGTAAGTCATTTGACACGGCGAGTGTTTCTGTTTCTGTGTATCCCACTGTGTCCGTTGTTGTACACATTAGAAAAGAGAATGCATTAATGGATGTGTCCTGTCTAGTATAAATCTTCCCATAATTCATCCTGCCCAATATATGAATGGACTGCAGCTTGTCTTATCGATGTGCAACACCTGCTATCTTTCTAAGTTGTTGTTTTCTTCCTGAATTCTGGCCACTCTCCAGAATAGGCTCATGGATTTGTGTCCTAAATATGTACCACCTCCAAGCTCTGTGACATGACCATGTACTGGATAGCTGAAGAGAATGGCGAGCATCTCAGAAAACTCAGATATCAGTGTGACCAGGATAGTCTCAGTGCAGAAACCCTGCTTTGGGCCTTTTGCTTACTTATTGTTTTGTTGCACTGAATGTCAGGAAGGTCTTTGCTCAGGCCACCCCTTTGTGAAGCCTGAAGAAAACAGTTTTCAAATGGAAATGAATGGGCCTCACCTGTGGCTCTTGCTTAATTGCTTTCGAAAGGGATGTGTCTTTATCAGCCTCTTGGACCTGTGTGTGGCTGTGACTTAGATTCTCAGCACCTGATGGATCTTAAGAATGATCCCATGTGAGCTTCCAAAACCAAAATGGCAAAAAATATCATTCATTGTGGATGAAGTCTCTTGCCTTCCTCTGTTAGGTTCCTGCACTCCATCAAATGAGAATAGGGATTCTTTGGCTCAAATGAGTTTTTCAAATCCCTGCAGAGGTGCTTGTGTTTTTGCATGACTCTAAATCACCTAAAGAATCGATATCTAAAATCAGTAGGCGTCAAATTGGAGGAAGACAGAAGTATTAACGGCAGGCTTATTTGTTCACTCCTGGTTCACAGAAACTGTGTCCAGGCTACCCTGACGTTAGGCAAATGAGGGGCAAACGAGCTGATTTTGGACACTGTCTTGGGCTGCGCCCCTCATGGAAACCTCCAGCCAGAGGTTAAGATGATTCCCTATATGGAATAAGATGAGGGCCATGTGGGAGTGTTTTGGTTTTAATTTTGGTCATTTGTGTGGCATTGGAAAAAAATGACTGGGTACACGTATGCTTGAACTCTGGTGTGATACCCCTTAGAGACTGGGTTTTGGAACTGAACTCAGAGAAACATTGTCATGAATTTTGTTGGGATTTTAATAGGCCAAGCATGAAAGTCGCTCTTGGAAACTGAGACCTAGGCCCCGGGTGGATTTCCACAGAGGCCTGGGAATCTCAGCAAGGATATCACATGATTTTATTGTTAAAGAAATGGCAGCCATAGTTGAGAGTCAAAACACACATGGACCTCACATTGTAGACCTCAATGGGCCTGGCCTAATGTGACCTTTTGTCCACTCTTTGGGAAGCCTTGCCTGTGAGAGTTCTCCAGAGAATTCATTGAAATGAGCTTCCTCACCATTTAATGTTTGCTGCATGAATTGAAATCCACAGTGCCTCCAACTTCATGCTCGAGAAATGGATAGATAAATACCATGAAATTTTTAAAATTCCTATGACCAGGTGGCACTGGAGAAATATTGGATGTCCTGTTACTGTTCATGAGTATACCAGACTGTGCCTTGATTTACTGAGTTTCATGAAAATGATGTAGAACAGAGATGCCAGTAAGTTGGAGCCTGTTGAGTAGTGGGTCTAGAGCAGTGGTGGGGAGGTGTTTGATACAACATCCGTGGTAGGGCCATGTGGATCTACCATTGGTTTCCAAATGGCTTGTAACTGACATGGTGCAGCCAGCAGACCCTTATATGTAAAGGCATCTTGTTATATGGAGAGTTTTCAGAGGAAAATGAAGAATCAGGTTGATATGGACAAGGGGGCAATGGGCCAAGCTGTGAGAGATAGAAGCCTAGTTTGTGAATTCTCTTGCAGACCCTGACCCACCACTCGTGACACAACTCCCTCCAGCACTGTGTCTCAGTTTAGCTCCTAGTATTTCGTGAAACAAATACCAAACTCACAATGCAGCAGGAAAAACACCACAAAAAGTGGTGGAGGACCTAATGGCTTCACAGTCCACACGGGGAGACACTTAGTCCCCAGTGGCCTCAGATTACCTACAAAGAGAGGATTCAGCACTGCTTCATCTTGTTCATTGGAAAATAAGAAACCATGTCCTCCAGGTCACATAGATGCAGACCCAGCTTTGATGGTCTCACTACAAAGGAAGCCAAATCATCTGAAAACAACATATGTTTCAATTGCAGAAGCTCAGACGCAGTTTCTCAAAAAGTTTTTAGGCCAACAGAGCTCCATGTTTGTGGAGTGTTTACCCTGTCCCTTAATTTTGGAAACTCCTCTACCACCTCAAAGGTTGTGAACTCCTGAGCATTTTCCATTCCAGATATGTATTCACTGATTTTGTAACTCTTCTCCTCTAATTGCGTCTTACTTGGGGTGAAGGTAATATGAAGGCATTGTTCTGGATGAGAGCGGGAGGATATTTGTGCAGCATATATTTACATACACATTGGATTCATTTTCCAATTTTCCATTCAAATACTGAATCCCTGAAACTAACCCATACCTAGTAGACTCAGACTATTCATCCTATTATAATGGGAAAAATTAACCCAACACAATAGAAATACAAGCACTTCAGAGGAGACATGTTGTATAGTTGGACTTGACATTTGCATTATATAAGGTAGGTGTTATAAATCTAGTCAAATTTTAATGGAAATATTCTCCATGTGTTTTTAAATTTAACAAATATGTGAATTCTTGTTTTCCTTTTCTGTAGCCTATTCACATATGTATATTTATATGCACATATAGAATCCTACCAGGTATCACACGTACATTTTTGTGAGGTGGCTGTCTTGGCAGATACAAATTGTGAGAAGAGTTCACTCCTCCTAAAACTGTTTTAAATGAAAATTCAACCTATAGGAGAGCGTCCTAGTAGAACAACATTATACATAAACTCATGTTCAGTAAAATAAATATTTTTGCATCTGTGGATGATATATATTTACTGATGAATTTCTATTGGCATTTATATTGGTACTTTTTAATGTCTGTGAGTGTTGTGTGTGTGTGTGTGTGTGTATAGATATAGATATAGATATAGATAGATATAGATATACTCTCCAAATTTTTGAAAATATGGAATATTTTTGTCTTATTTTGCACTTCCTAAATTTTTCATATTCATGAATGTGTATTTATAATCATCTTTTCTCAAGATTATTCTCAGAAACATTCATATACCCTACTAGACTCTGACTACTAATACTAATATAATGGAGAAAAATATCCCAAACAGAATAGAAATACAAGCATTTCAGAAGGGACATGGTGTATAGTTGGACTTGCCTTTTGCATGATATAAGGTAGGAGTTATAAATCTATTCAATTTGCTGAAATACTTTTCCATATGTTATTTTTTTTTTGACACAAAACAAAATTTAATCTTCGAAAACTAAATAAAATTGACACATCCTTAACCAAGCTAATGAAGAAAAAAAACCTCAAATTACTAAAATTAAGGATCGTAAAAGAACTTTTACAGAGTACACAACTAAAATACAGAGAATAATTAAAAACTAATTTGAAAATTTATACTCTAATAAATTAAAATACCATGATGACATCAATAAAATTTTAGAGATATACCCAAACTGAATTAGTAGGACATGAACAATTTAAACAAATCAATTTCAAGCAATGAAATAGAAGTTGCTGTCAACAGCCTACCAATCAAGCAACGCCCAGGAACAGACAGATTCTCAGTCAAGTTCTACAAGACCTTCAAAGAAGCATTCATCACAATACTCCTCAAATTATTCCATAAAATAGAAAAGCATGGAACTCCTCCAAACTCATTTCATGAGGATAGTATCACTCACATACCAAAATCAGACAAAGACACATCAAGGAAAGAAAACTTCAGAGCAATATTCCTGACAAACATATATACAAAAATTCTCAATAAAATTCTTTTTTTTAAGCCAAAGTTAATCAAAAGGGATAAAGAGGGACACTACACACTATTCCATGTGTTTTTAAAGTTAAGAAATATATGAATTCCTGTCTCCCTTTCTCTGTAGCCTATTAAGCACATGTATTTTTATATGCACAAATAGAATCCTACCTGGTTTCACACGTACATTCTTGTGAGGTGGCTGACTTGGCAGATACTATTTGTGAGAAGAGATCACTCCTCCTAAATGCTGTTGGTACAGAAAATTCCACCCATGGGTGAGCTTCCTAGATGAACAACATTCTACATACATCCATGTTCAGTAAAATGAATATTTTTGGATATGCGGATGAGTTATTTTTCATGATGAATTTCGATTGACATATATATTGTGACATTATAATGTGTGTGTGTTTGTGTGTCTATATATATATATATATATATATATATATATATATATATATAGTCTCCAGATTTTCCAAAATATGAAATATATGTCTTCTTATACACCGCCTGAATTCATTCATATTCATATATGTGGATTTATAATTAACTTTTAACAAGTTTATTCTCAGAAATATACATCCACTGACATACATATTTGTTTCCTAGTACTGAAAACTAACTTCAGGGAAGGGTTCTTACAAATCCTAATATTTCTAGAGTAACTGACCAAGTTTAACATCAATGCAAATACATTCCTATTTGATATGATGTGTTTGTTAAAGTTCATTTTTATTCAAACTTGGTACGTTATTATTTATTCAGTTTATGGACATCATAAAATATATCCTTTCATTCACAAGTTCACAAATTTATAAATATTTGGTTCACTTTCAATCACTTCCTCCTTCGGAACACATATATTCCTTCATGTTTCTTGACGGGTCTTTTCACTGGACTTCTTTCTAAACACGTTATTTTCGATTGAATAATCATTTTTGAAGCAAAACTCACACACTATTCATGATAAACGGTAACCCTAATAATACCATTAGATATATAACTGGTTGGAATTAATGTACGTATATCAATATATGATTTCCTCTATATTTTCAGATATTAAAACAATCCATTATTTAAATTTGGAACCAGTCATATAATTTTTTCACAGTATGGTCTATTAATGCATTATCTCTATATTCATCAACACAGGGTAAACCTATTAGTATCCCCAGTACTAATTCATATGTTTTCAAAATATTGCTCCCAGAAAAGGTGGAAGAAATACTCATGTCACCTGATCTACATATACAAATTATCACAGTAATATTCTGGACACAAAATGCAAAGGTCACCGTTATGATTGCAATAAAGCCTCAATGGAATGTGAACATGGATTACTAAAAACATCTATGCCCAGTTTGCGTAATGCTCTCAAATGTCAATCCAATTGGTGACTACATTTTTGTTTCTTTTTAAGATTATGTATTCAACCTCAACCCTGTTGAAAATGTCTAATCCTATCACTCACGTTATACTTTGCCTGATTTCCTAATGTCTCTATTGATGTCTGCTTTCCTACATATTTTTTCCCAGTTCATCATTGTGCCCGACTTTTCACATATGGTGCCATTAATATTCACTCTCTAACCGAAACCTATTGCTAAAGAACTTTTGGTCCAAATCCTAGACTCACTCTTCCTTCTAAACCTACGGACTATCTTTCTAATCCTACACACTATCCCTTTTTCACTGGATGTTCTCTTCTACATTCAATCATCTGAGGTACAGGGTCTTATGCCATTGTATATCGATTTAACTGAGACCTCGGTGCAAAACATTACTCAAGCTAAGGATCCCAATCAAGGGCCCAAATCCTTCTGGGCTTAAAATATTACCTAGATTTCTGTTTTCATACTTATATTTTACCTCTATATTCTTTTAAATATCGCTGGTTCCCAATACCATTATTCATCCAGCAGAATGATTCCTAAGCCAAATGGAACATGCTATTGACCCTAACCATACAATGTTCCCTCAATCTCACTTTACAGAAGAGGAGGGATAAAGTTGATATTACAATACAGGAAGTTAGGAGATCTTCCAGCTGCTGAGTACCTCAAAATCCATGCAGAAATAATCCCTGGAGAAGATGTTGGCAGCTATGAAAGACCTGAGAGAACAAAAGTCATATTCCATGGCAAACAACATGGTCAGGATGAAAGGATGTGTCTGAGTCATCCTCTCTATTTTTAATGCAGGGAAGATGGACCAAAGCAGGCCTGTGTGGAGAGCTGTTCCCAGGTGACTATGGTTTCTATACCATTCTAACATGTGAATGTATCACAGGAAGTAGGGCAGCCTCCATGTCAGGAGACACTAGGACGCAACTGTTAGGACAAAGTGGTGGCCAAGACAGGGACCTCATTTATTTCCTGAAGGTAGTGACCTCACCTCATTTCCTTGGTGATGGAACTCTCTGAATTTTGTGATCCAGGAAGCCAGGCACCCAGAGCCAGTCCCAGTCCCAGTTGCAGTGGGCTCACTTGTTTGGATTCACTAAGGACAGAGTCAGTCTTTCTTGGTACCTACTGATGTAAGGGTTGCCAAATACCAAGAAAGCTCTGAAGAGGGGTCTTTCCTGAGAGGACAGGAATTGGCTCACCACTGCCTCCTGACAACTTCACAGAGTTGGCCAAGGAGACCAGATGTGAGACAGAAAGGCCATTTCTGGGGAACATCATATGGCCTACCAGTCAGAGGACACTCCAGATAGTGACAGACCTACTTGTGGGAAAAAGTTGCATTTGTGGGTGTTGGTTTGTGTTTGTGGTTTTTTTCTCATGTTCTGAGAATAGGTAAAAAAGGAGGTTTGTTTGGTTTGGAGTGGACTGTTTCCAGTAAGTCATTTGACAAGGAGACTGTTTCTATGTCTGTGTATCCCACTGTATTTTTCTTTGTAGATATTAGAAAAAAAATAGCTCATTGGTTGTGTCCTGTCTAGTAGAAAGCTTCCCAGCATGCATCCTTTCCAATTAATGAATGGACTGAGGCTTGCCTTATCCATGGGCAACACTGGCTATCTACCTAATTTCCATTTTTTCATGAATTCTGGCCACTCTCAAGATTAGTATCATGTATTTTTGTACAAGATATGTACCACCTCCAAGCTCTGTGACATGGCCATGTACTGGATAGCTGAAGGGAATGGCGAGCATCTCAGAAAACTCATATATCAGAGTAACCAGGAAAGTCTCCGTGGAGAAACCCTGCTTGGGGCCTTTTGATTACCTATTGTTCTGTTGCTCTGAATGTCAGAAAGGTCTTTGCCTCAGGCCACCCCTTTGTGAAGCCTGAAGAAAACAGTTTTAAAATGGAAATGAATGGGCATCACCTGTGGCTCTTTGCTTCATAGCTTTGGAAATGGATGTGTCTGAATCAGCCTCTTGGCCCTGTGTGAGCCTGTGGTTTAGATTTTCAGCACCTGATGAATCTAAAGAAAGATCCCATGTGGGCATCCAAAACCTAAATGGAAAAAAGATCAGTGATTGTGGATGATGCCTCTCGCCTTCCTCTGTAAGATTCCTGACCTCCATCAAGTGAGAATAGGGATCATTTGTGTCAAATAAGTTCTTCAAAGGGCTGCAGAGGGGAGACAATAGGTTCTTGGGTTTTCTTATAACTCCAATTCACACTAAAAAATCTATACCCCACAGTCAGTATGCCTCAAAATTGAGAAGTGGAGTAGTATTAACGGCAGGCCTATTTGATCACTTCTGTTTCACACTAACGTTGTCCAGGCCACCCTGACTTTAGGCAAATGAGGGGCAAGGGAGTTTATTTTTGACACTGTCTTGGGCTGTGCCCCTCATGGGAAACCTCCAGCTAGAGGTTATGATTAGTGTCTATATAAAAGATGAAGAGGGCCGTGTGAGAGTGTTTTGGTTTTAATTGTCATCATTTGTGTAGCAATTGGAAGAGATGCCTGGGTCCACCTGGGCTTGAACTCTGTTGTGATTCCCCTTAGAGACTGAGTTGTGTAACTGACCTCAGAGAAGTATTGCCATGAATTGTGTTGGGATTTCAGGAGG